>NC_085841.1:270821017-271108517 GCF_035594765.1 Anolis carolinensis | reverse complement strand
CCATTCTAGAACTTGGTTTTATTTTAGATATGTCTGTGCCAAATGGGTTGGTGGAGCCAAAGCAGGATTGTGCTTTTATTTATGTTTATCTGCGTTCATCTTCGGACCATCCTCTGTCCAGATATCAGCCAGCACGCCAATGTCTTAAATCAAGAAATAGTTTTTTAAGATCTACAGAGATACTCAGCAAGCGAGAGTCCAAAAGTGGCAGGTTAAAACCCGGAACTTCAATCAGTGGCTGATACCAGATGAGAAACTCCCTCCTGGGCACACAGAAGACTGGGCAACTTGAAAGGCGCTGAACAGACTGTGCTCTGGCACCATGAGATGTAGAGCTAACCTTAAGAAATGGGGCTACAAAGTGGAGTCCACGACATGCGAATGTGGAGAAGAGCAAATCACAGACCAGTTACTACAATGCAACCTCAACCCTGCTGTATGCACAATGGAGGACCTTCTTACAACAACACCAGAGGCACTCCCAAGTGGCCAGCTCCTGGTCAAAGGAAATATTATATAATGCTAAGTTTTTAAGATTTGTTTGTGGTTTTTCTATACATTAAAGCTGTATTCTCAATTAGCTTCTGACACAATAAAAAATAAATCTGTGTCCAGCTCAATAAACAAGTTTTCTCTGTCATTTATTATGCAGAAATGTAAAAGCAATTTAAATACAGCGTAGAGCATAACTAGAGAATGAACGGCTACTTAAAATATGACATGGAGCAAAACACGCATTTCCAAATTAAGCACACTGACAAATGGTGAGCTCTGGACTCCATTGATTAAAAGACCTGGGTTTTCACCTGGCACCAGCGAGGCCACAGGAATGGCACCAGGCAATTCCCAAAGCGGGCTGCCATGACCAAAAAGTCCCCCATCTCCCATCAGTTGCTTGCTCTATTTAATTTGAAGGAGACAGTTAAAGGAGGAGGTCTAAAGAAGATCTTAATGTCTGGATCAATACTTGCAGGAAATGGTAGTATTTCAGATAACTTGATCCTGAATACTTCTTGAGGTAAAAATGTTGAGAAAGCAAGAAACTTGAAAGAAGCAATGATCCCTCCCCCCTTGCCTTGCCCCTTATTTCTCCCTTGCGAGAAAGTACCATAGGGGGTGATTTCTATTTTAATAAGAGTTACTACTGCTGTAACTTATCAAAGCAGGAACCAGCCCCTTTTTTCAAATGCCTGGGTGGGGAAATGGCAGCAGGGGCAGCGAGGGCCAAATGCCCCTCTTGGGCAACACTTCAGCATTTCCCTTTTCATGGAATGACCCTTGACTCATTCAGGATCATATCAAAATCCATAATTTTGCCCCAAAAACCTATCCTCAACTTATAGATGGGGTTGACTTTTACATGTGTATATACAGTACTATGAAAAATTTAAGCAATGGTTTACCAATAAACCAGAATCATACATTATGCTTGCTTCAATATAGCATAGCTTAAATTGAGGGTAGAAACTGTGCATCCTCCAGTGGCTGCTTAACTGCAGTTCCCAGCATTTCTCTTCACAGACTGTGATGGGTAGGACAGTTGGGAATTGTAAATTAAAAGCACCTGGAAGGCTGACACAATTCCTGCCTCTGGTTTACACTAGCCAGAGTTTGCCTAGTTCAGTTATAATTCTAAACCACATTTAGTTAAAATAAAAGGGAAGAGGATACTCGCAATCATTTTCTTGCAGCCAAAAGGGAAAAGTATAAGTGACCAATAGATCCTGTTTATAGAAAAGGGCATTTGATAATTGGGTGAACCATTCCATGATAATGTAATGAGGCTTCCTCAATAGCCATTTATTAGGATCAAAATCTAATAATACAAATATATCTATATTACAGTCTAAATAAGATAATAACAGTATGTACCAATAGCTAGCTCACACAAACAAATATAAAATCATTCTGTTATTGATACCTTTTTAAAGAAAAAATGAACATATATTTGTTCAGCACATTTCACTTTAAAGCATTTGGGTTAAATATTGGGCAGGATTCAGATAGTATAAAGAGGAAGCAATTCTGATTTCTTCCAGTTCTATATTCCAGCTGCTGTCAGCCCCAGGTGGCACAGTGGGTTAAACCACTGAGCTGCTGAACATGCTGACTGAAAAGTAGGTAGTTCGAATTTGAGGAGTAGGGTCTCCTCAGCTACTGCTGATAGCCCCAGCTTTTACCAACCTAGAAGTCTGAAACATGCTAATGTGCGTAGATCAATAGGAACTGCTCCAGCAGGAAGGCAACAGTGCTCCATGCTGGCCACATGACGTTGGAGGTGTCTATGAACAACGCCGGCTTTTCAGCTTAGAAATGGAGATGAGCACCAACCCCCAGAGTTAGACACAACTAGACTTAATGTCAGGGGAAAACCTTTACCTTTAATATCTACTGCTCTACTTCCCAGAAAAATCTGATACTGTCAAATTAAATTCATTATTTCCACCCATTATAATCAGGGGATGCATGCCAGTCTTAATTTTGTTTAAATATGTATCAGTTTTTAAGGCTTGATAGAAATAGTTGAAAGCTTGCACATATGCCTTGTGTGGTTAAAGAACCACAGACCAACAAACTTTCCATGGTGGAATACTGGTGTGCCTTTCATTTCCAAAATGGGAGACAAGGACTGGAAGGAAGAAAAGTAGCATTTTATACAGATGTTGCAGAAGTACACATTACAGTCATATGCAAAGACAGAGTGAGGACCAAAGCAGTACACAGCAAAGAAATTTTTCACCGTCCCTTCCTTCCTCTATACACAATAATCCAGATGTCAAATGTAAAATACATCAAAATCCTACAGAAAAGAATTGGCAGCCAGGTGATTCATGCTGAGTTATTACTTATTAGACTCCTGTTCGGTGTAGGATCTTTCTAGGCTTACTTGTAATCCATATCACCTCAACCTCCCACTCATCCTTCCATCATAAAAATACAGCCCTCTCAAGTAAAATAATGAATTGTATTCTCAAATTATTATTTTAGGGGCTTAATGGAGTCTTACTGTTTTTAATGGACTCACACAAAGAAGTTTTGTTAGATATTGTGCGATTCTATAAACAGGCCTGGAAAGAGTTGATGTTTGAGGGAGTTGTTTGTAATTAGCTGCAGAAATATGTCAATTTATTTCTAAAGACCTTTTTCAAGTCATCAGTTGAACAGATGCACTAGTAAGATCTTTTTTTAAACACTCCACTCAGTTTTTTAATCTTCAAAATGAAGTATTTTCATGTGTAGGAAGACCAAAACAAATTTTTCCATAATACAGTAGAGTCTCGCTTATCCAACATAAAAGGGCCGGCAGAACGTCGGATAAACGAAAATGTTGGGTAATAAGGACAGATCAAGAAAAAGCCTATTAAACTTCAAATTACATTATGATTTTACAAATTAAGCACCAAAGCATTGTTTTACAACAAATCGACAGAAAAAAACAGTGAAATACACAGTAACGTTATGTAGTAATTAATGTATTTACGAATTTAGCACCAAAACATTGAAAACATCCCAAATTCTCTTTACTACCTAAATGCCCAATTTTGCCAGCTGTGTGCAAAGAAATTCATATTTCATTTGCATAATTCTATGATCAACTGGACAAGCCCTACAATATACCATTAATTTCTCAGAGAACAAATAATACAAGATTTTGAAGAAAACTTCTACAACAGCAAACAAAAGAATTACTACCATTTTATGCCTTGCTATTCCTCTGATGAATCATAACATTTCAGAGTAGGATGCCTGTCTAACATATTTTTGCAGGAATAGACTTAACATAACAGAAAACCAGACTTTCTTTTCTTTCTCCCCCTCCTCCTGTTTTTCCCAGAATGTCGATCAATAGAATACCAAATCTCTCAGAATTACATATAGATTACCTCGTTCAAGAAAGACACATCCCTGAATCTGCAAGACTTGAGCAGAACTGTTGGTGATGGAGTGACTTGGAAGTTGTTTATCAATAAGGTCGCCATAAATTGAAGTTGACTTGATGGCAGTTAACAACAACAAACAGCAGAAATCCTGCTGATGAACTTCACTAACAAGTTAGAACTTTCTTGCTCTCCCTGCTGCACTACCAAATATCTATTTCAGGAGGAATGAACTGGAGGAAACTCTTTCTGCACTACCATGAAACTCTTTCCTTTTTTCTTTTCTTTTTTCGCCTTCCAGAGCCAGATTCATAGATACGTGAGTGACAGCAGATCAGACGGTCCTCGGCTTTTTCATTCTGCTGAATGAAGCTACTCTATCATTGGCACTAAGCCACTGGACTCTGACTATAGTTCACAACATTAAAAAGGTACATTGGCAATCTACATGTCCACAAGCACCAGTGCATGCACTGGATGTAGAAAAGATGGATATGAACACAGCCACTCCCCACATCACAGTCATTTGTGTCATCTTCCCACTACCAAGACAATCTTCAAGATGGAGATACTTTCTGGAATGGACATTGGAGGATTCTAGCAGAATCCGTTGTGCAAGCTGAAGTTTTTCTCCATCCACAGAAGTTATCAGAATACTTTTCCTAATTCTGTTGTTTGCAATGTGACTGCTTCTGTATGTGCTTTCGTGAAACAGTGTAACATTGGATGCCTTTATTTTTCTGCATATACCATATGGCTGCGAAGCATCGAGTCACTAGATCATACATTTATTTTTATGATATATTATGCTGTTTGATGTCACGTTGACATCTAATTGATGTCGTTTTTGCTTTTTTCGTCTTTGTTTTGTTTCCGAGTTTCAATAAAAAAGCCTTTCGTGCTGATGAGTTAGAATACTGACAGACATGAGCATCTCTTTTATGATGTATTGCCAAGTAATTGACTATATTTCTAGCTTTGGTTGAATGTATAGAAAGCCTTTAGTTTCTAGGCAGAGCTCTTTTCACTTGCAGCATAGTGTAAGATTTTTATAATTCAAATGTGTAACCTCAGCAGTACATTTTTTCTATAACTAGAGATTAAAGATGCAAGACAGGTTTCCAAAAGAAACTTGACCTACAATTGACTGCCAAAACACCCCCATCTAGTCTTGAAATGGTGTTAAGATACCGAAGGAACTGAACTCAATGAAACTGAAGCAGAACCCCTGCTATTCCAATAGAGTATAATGCTTTATACATAATGGTGATTACGAATAACATAGTATAGAAGGGCAAGGATGCAGTGCCTCAATCAACAGCAAAATTCTCTGATGCACCAGCAGAACATTTTCAGATTATGCATTCACCTAGAATGCTATTGCTATTCCCATGCTTATAAAATTCAGGGGAAAGTAACAACATTGAATGATATGACCATCTGAGATGCTATCTCGTGTCTTTCTTTTCTTTTTTAAATTTAGTATGGCATGCTACCATAGACACCTTATAAAAGAAAAGACAGAAATGGATGCAATGATATACCGAGGGAATGCATGACTGGCTGCCAGTCTATTTCCATGCACAGTTCAAAAGTATGGATTATGATTTTTAAACCCCTGTAGAGCTATTTGAAAGACCATATCTTCCCATATGAATCTATACACCACACTTTAAGATTTTAAGTGGAGATACTTCCAATCCACATTCAGGACATCATCCCATGGGATAAGTAAAGTGTTTGAGATTGGTTTTCCCTTAAGCTTTGTAATGCCCCATTTGGAAATTAAACGGATGATTTTCCTACCCCATGACACCTTCTCCTTTTCTGCTCAAGTGGTTTTAAATTAACCCTGATCTTTCCTCGAGCCTCTGCATTGGTGATCATAGAAAATGGTTTAAGATTGGAGAAATTGGCATTTTGGCTCCTCCCACACAATGCATCATTATTATTTTTTTAGAAGTAGTCAACAGGAATTAATATCACATGGGAGAATTTGCCATTTTACCCATCTCTACGTGGGGAATTTTAAAATAAGTTGATTGCCACCCGGCTTAGGAATTGTTGGGGAAACCAACACTTTAGAAATGGCATGGTTGAAGCTTGCATCATGTTAAGGGCACTATGGGTTGCTGTTTCTTAAATGTTTAGAAACGCTGAATTTACTGTGTGGGATGAAGTCCTCAGAAATGGCAATACAGGAAAAGGCCTTCTTCATGTCTGCTCATATACACTGGACTTCTCTTCCAAAAGAAGCTGAGGGCCCTTCCAGACAGGCAAAAAAAATGCAAGAAGAATTGGGATTTTAAATCCCAGTTTCTCTTGGGATGGAGGCCATACAACTGGCCTAAACTCCGGGATTTTTCAGGGGGGTGTCCAGATATTGACCTCTGCTGATCTGAGATTAGCAGGGGTGGGCATTGCCACTGCCAGCCTCCCCCTCCCTTCCCCCCATTTTCCCTGCACTTATTGGGAGAAGACCCCGACGAGGCCTGAAACCTCCCTTCCTCTGCTCCCCTCCTTTGGAGGGGGGTTTCTGCTCCAAGCCCCCCTGTTGGATCTTCTGTTGGAAGAAGAGGGGCAAAGGCTTCAGGTCTGCATGGAAGGATTCATCCGGTGAGAGGGAACTGAGGGGGAGGGAGTCCAGGTGGGTGGAGGAAAGGAAAACACGTGTTTTCCATGCCTGCAGGTTTACACAGGCATGGAAAAATGTGTGTTTCTCAGGAAGAACTGGGATTAAAGGGCAGCTTTTAACACATGTTTTCCAGCCTTTAACCCAATTCCTCCTGCATTTTGGCTAAATATCATTTAGCCACCCCACCCTTTTAAACCTGGTTTAACCTGGGTTATAATGCATGTGTGGAAGGGCCCCGAGACAGCATCTTCTTTACTCTTTGTTTCAGCAGCAGATTAATAGGGTTTTTTTTAGTCCAGCTAACTTTGGGAAATTTATTGTCTTGCTAAGAAAATGGATTTCTATGATGCTATAGTGATTTCATTGTTTGATTGAAAATTCTAAATAGTTTTTTGTTATTTTAATACTGTTTTACTATCAGCTCTTTAATGTTTTAACCCATATGTGTTTTTACTGTAATTCCATTTTAAGATGCCTTCAGGCCCAGACTAAATAAAAGTGAATGGACCAGCTCTTCATTTCCTTCTCCATCCAATTGGGAAAGTTTGAGTGTGTACCCATAGAAATGGAGGGTATTTCTGTATCTATCATTGTTTATCTTGCCACCAACTCTATGGATTGGTGGCCCCCATTTACATGAATGCACATGAAAAATATATTTATATCATACCAACTGAAACACTGTAGTTTTTCTTCTGAAACATGTATCATCATGACATTAAGATACAATACAGCAAGGCCATACTGGGAATTGTTATTTTCTCTCTAATGGGTGAAAAGAAGATAATAAAAGAACTCTAGTTCTTCTGTTTCCTTATTACATACCACTTTTGAGTCCTGGTCACCTCTAGAATTTTGATAATTAGCTCTGAAAACTATCCACATTCTCTTAACCCTCCTGTTAGATTATATAGTTTACAGCATTCAGCACTTATGAAGCATCAAATCCTCTTTTTAAAAATATAAAATAGATTTAAAAATAGTAAAATCAAAGACTCTCATTCTTATTGCATCATTTTCTCCTTTGCATTTAAGACCACATATTAAATCCAATGCAAACGGAAAAGGCAAATACCTTTAGAAGACACGACAAATATTTAAGAAGTATAAAAAGAGAGACTTTACTTCTATCTCCAGATCTTCCTCCAACTTTTGTTTGCTAGGATGAATTCTCCCAGTTTTATCTCCTTTTTAACAGAATGCCACACCTGTACATATCACAACATACACAAAGAGCATGACACTCTAAACAATAGCAAGTGAGTAACAAAAGTCACATTTTATGTCTTTTATCACTGATAGTAAAAGAAGAATTTGAATTATAAAAACAGTTTGTATCCAATAAAATAATGCAAATACATCTTCAGTCTACAACATATTTAAACAGAAAGAAGAAACTCTGTCTCAAAATATGTAATTTGATATGCTTAGATTCCTGTATAATATCATTAAGATATCAGTGGTGGCTTTCACAAAAATAAAAGCCCCAAAGCAGAAGACAGGCTTATGTGCACACAATACCGGCAGTGGGGTGCATTAAAAATGTGTGTGCACAGAGAGGGGGGGGGAGAGAGAGAGAGAGAGAGAGAGATCAGTTGTCTGCACTACATTATGCAAGTGGAAGGATGGGAAGTATGCCTCAGAAATATTTTCCATGAAATCCACAAACCTATGCTGACAGTGGGAAGCCAGCTGTGTAGACAACACGGCTAGTGTTGCTCTCAATTGTTTCCATCAGCTGCATGGATGGGAACAGAGAAGAATGTTGGGAGGCCTGAACCCTTTGGGAACGGATATATTGTCTGTGTGCATTTGATCTGCACAATTAACATTCTTGTACTAATGTGACAGAAGGCAATGATACATGTTCTAATGAGCCTAAAAGAGCTACACTCTTTAATATTTCCTCACATTGCAGTTCCCAGGAGTACACCTACAGTGGTTTATATGTACACCTAAAATATGAAGAGAGAATGGAACAAATATGTTGGCAGCTCAGTGTCAAGTGTTCAGTGGCTGAAAGGGTACATTCACATTTTATTTTCAAAAGGAACATTACATAAGACTCCCATCTACACAGCAAACACAGGTGAGCAGCTAGATTAAAGAATGCAGGGATGCATGGGGACAGATAATTAATATTACACTTATTCAATAATACTGATATGAAAAGGAGATGCTGAAAATGACATAATTATTAAGAAGTTCGAGTGATACAGAAAAGGCTTTTAAAATTTCCAGTTCATTTGTTCCGAATCAATACTAAACAAATGATATCACTGGCTGCTTTTAGCAATATCTGCACATATCTAAACATTTACAAAGGAGTAATAATCTCACTGAAATTAGTAAAAGTTATTTGGAATAAACAGTTCATGAATTGCATCCACCATATAAGTAGAATAAATTTCCTTGACAAATATCACACGTTTAAGTTGCATAACAAAGATTCTTAAAAATGAATATGAAACTCTGCCACTACATCTACACAGCTAACAGCAACAGAGTCCTGTTCACATCTTCTCAAAAGTAAGCTTATTTACTGGGTTGCTGTGCATTTTCCGGACTGTATGGCCATGCTCCAGAAGCTTCTGGAATATGGCCATACAGCCCGAAAAATGCACAGCAACCCAGTTATTACGGTCATGAAAGCCTTCGACAACACATTAAGCATATTTAGTTATGGCACTTATTCCCGTGCAAGTATTACAGGAATGCAGCTAAAACTGTAAGCACAATATCAAGCAATGAAGCAATTAAAAGCAGCACAAAGGTCACTTTCAGCAGACACCATAGGATTATAAAAAATATGAATCATAAATAAATTATACAATAGAACTAAAATTCAGTGGATTAAAACACACAATGTAGAGGAGTCCAAAAAAATTACAATAAAATCTCAAGATGCTAAAAAGCCAATGAGGAAAGCAACAACTGAAACATTGAAAAAAAAAAACCCTTTCACTAGTTACCATCCTGCCATCCTCCATCCTCATGCTGCTTCCTATAGCCACTGATCTGATTTTTCACACTTAGGGCTCGTCTACATGGGTGTAATAACCTATTTTCATTCAGCAGATGATTCTGGTTGTCCGTCCAACATTCTGCCGCTTCCAGATTATCATGGGATAAACCAGGTTAATCCCATTTAGAAAAGTCAGGATGTTCAGGAGTTTGTATGAAACTCCAGAGCAACCCCATGGCTTCAGTACCACATGGGCCACGCTCATCAGCTCAGTGAAAGGGGGCAGATCAGGCCTGTGTTACAACTATCACTACTTCCAGAAAGCTGCAGAGCTCAGTGAGATCTCCAAGCCATTGTGGGTGCCCATGCTCACTTTGGGGGATTGCCTGTTGCGGCTACTTCTGGGGTCAGTACAGAGCATTTCGGATTTGGACTGGCCCCAGATAACTGGCCAGTGTAGATGAAGCCAACACGTCTATGAATTTGTCTTCGCTCTCTTTGAAAGGAATCTAAGGTACTGATCATCATAATCTCTTAAATTTAAACAAATGTTCCTCTGACTAATCCTGGACTTGTCAATTAAACATATGGGTTATTTGATTATCCACAGTGCTAATACTTTCTATTGACCCTTCTACTCTTATGAGATGTTGAGAGTTCCAAAAATTTGCATGACTCCTATAAATGCTTTTCAATGGCCTAAGTTCAATTGACTGTCCAAATGAAAATAAACCTCTGCATCAATGTGAAGTTGAGAAGTCAACACTTATGTAACTTTCATTATTCAATGACTCAACTCCATTTAGAATTGACAAGTGAATTTGAACCTCATATGACATATATGACACTGATGATGATTCCATTCTTCCCAATTCATAAAAAACCAATTGATCAGCTCAACGCTACATAGTACGCAAACTTGTATTGCATGTATTAGAAAGCACCAAATAATGTAATACAACTGTGGAGAATAAACATTTAAAGCAGTGAAAGACTACTGCCTCCTTCCAGTTCCATTGCAACCCACTGTTCATCCAGTAGAATACGACCAATAATTGCTACCTCACCTTAATCAGTACAATACATAGCTAATTCTAATACAAATCATACCCATAAGAATAGGATTCTCCTTTTGTCCAAAAGACTGCAACCTGTACCAATATTATGAATTCCACAGTACATATTTATATTTAAATACTGAACAATAAAATACCTATACGGACAGCTCTTACAGAACAGTAGAAATTTTGAAGGTTTAGAATCACAGAATCATAGAGCTGCATGAAGATCCCACAAGCCATCAAGTCCAACCACCCATTCAGTGCTGGAAATCCTACTACAGCATCCCCAGAAAGAAACTGCCCAGCCTTTTTAGAAACACATCCAGAGAGAGAAAAAACACCACTACCTCTCTGGGTTATTGATTCCATTACCAAATTCCTCTTACCCTCAATAAATTCATTCTAATGTTCAATCAGAATCTACCTTCCTGTGACCCTATTAGGCCATTAGACCTGGTCCTACCCTCTAGGGCAGGGGTCCCCAAACTACGGCCCGCGGGCCAGATGCGGCCCACCAGAGCCACTTATCCGGCCCCCGCGGCAGTGGCTCCTTCCTCCTCCGTCAAAGAAGGTACATGTGGTGTGAAGGAGGAGGAAAAGGCGCATGCCTTTCTCGTCTCCCTCGCCTCATGGGCACCTTTCCCACCGCCGCCAAGGAAGGGCCGTACAGGGCAAGGAAAAGGCGTGTGGCTTTCTCGTCTCCCTCGCCCCATGGGCACCTTTCCCACTGCCGCCAAGGAAGGGCCGTACAGGGCAAGGAAAAGGCGCGTGGCTTTGCCCCCTCACCCCGCGGGCAGCTTTCCCCTGCCGCCACCAAGGAAGGGCCGCACGGGGCGAGGAAAAGGTCTGCGCCTTTCCTCCCTTGCCCCGCGGGCAGCTTTCCTGCCGCCATCGCCGATGGAGGCAGTGGGAAAGATCCACGCGGGGTGAGGGAGGAAAGAAAGGTCAACGACTTTTCCTCGTCCTGCGTGCACCTTTCCCGCTTCTGCCACTGAGGAAGAGCCACACGGGGCGAGGAAAAGGCGTGTGCCTTTCCTCCCTCGCCCCATGACAGCCTTCCTGCCGTCGCCGCCGCCGCCGAGGGAGGCAGTGAGAAAGTGAGATGAGGGAGGAAAGAAAGGTGCACGACTTTTCCTCGTCCTCGTTTCCCGCTGCTGCCTCCGAGGAAGGGCTGCATGGGGCGAGGGAAAGGCGTGAGCCTTTCCTCCCTTGCCTCGCAGACAGCTTTCCCGCCGCTGCCACCAAGGAAGGCAGCAGGAAAGGTGTGCGCAGGGTGAGAGAAAGGCGCACACCTTTTCCTTGTCCCACATGCACCTTTCCCGCTGCCACCGCCGAGGAAGGGCTGCACGGGGTGAGAAAAAGGCGTGCACCTATCCTTCCTCTCCCCACCGGCAGCTTTCCTGTCTCCGCCGCCGAAGAAGGCCTGCATGGGGCGAGGGAGGAGGGAAAGGATCACGCCTTTCCTGCCTCCTTGCTCGCCTCACACGCTCCTTTTTCGCCTCCTCCCTCACCTGGTGTGTGCCTTACTCAGCAATGGAGGGGGCAAAGCAACAATGGAAGCATGCCTGTGGCAAAAGGTAGAGACCTCCCATTTTATCCTGCCATACAGACTCCCTTCTTTGTAGCCCTGTTGTGGATTCATTTTTCTTGAAGGCTAGCAATCTCTTCCAACCCTGATTATTACAGTATTATTGTTGTTGTTGGTGGTGGTGGTGGTCAGGGGTGCTTTATGTTTTGGTTCACAAAGGGAGAATGGGGTTGGACTATATGGCCCAAGGGGTCTCTTCCAACCATGTTTATTATGGTGGTATTATTATTATTATTATTATTATTATTATTATTGAGTGGCTATCTGTCAGGGGTGCTTTGATTATGGTGTGGTGCACAAAAGCAGAAGGGGGTTGGAGTAGATGTCCCAAGGGGTCTCTTCCAACCTTCTTTATTATTTTGATGATGATGATTAACATTGAGGTTGTATTTGTTCCCTTTTTGATTTGTTTTTTTACTTCAAAATAAGATATGTGCAGTGTGCATAGGAATTTGTTCATACTTTTTTAAAAAAAACTATAATCCGGCCCTCCAACGGTCTGAAGGACCGTGAACTGGCCCCCTGTTTTAAAAGTTTGGGGACCTATGCTCTAGGGAAACAGAGAACAAATCTGCACCCTCTCTTCTGTGACAGTCTTTGAGATATTTAAGCAATGCAATCATATCAAACCTCACTTCCCACCATCTCTTCAACAGGCTGAACATGCCTAACTGTGTCAATTGTTCCCCATATGTTTTGTTTGCTTCACTCTTAATTCAAATATATGACAAGCAAGGATAATTACCAGAAAAATAAGAGATACTTAAAAACTAACTTACTTATTTTTTATTTTATAGGACTCAATCTATGACTTTCCCAACAGTGAAATAGTGTTCTATGGTGGGTTGATTCATTCACTGGAATAATTACGAAAGTTCCCCAGAATGACAAGCAGTTAAAAGATTATGGAGTCCTATTAGGAAAGGCAACATAAAGAGCCCATTGCAAAATTAACCAAGTGACAGGTTTAGATGTATCATCACGAACAGTTTATCGACACAATAGCATACAGGCAAGTGCTATAAATGTTTCCAGAGGAGCAGTTTACAATATGCTTTGCCTTGAAAATCTGGTAAAAATGAACCCGACAGACAGTGTTCGTGCTGTGTCTTTCTAATCTCTAAAAGCAATTGTGTACAGAACAGGTCATAAAGAAGGGTGTACAATGTCCATTTTTTATCTCGTTGAATCAGAAGTACAAAAGAGGAAGAATAAGATATAACTGGTAATTTCAGCCAGAGGTCAATCCAAACAACCAATGTATTAAGGCCTCATTTCAGAAATGCTTAAAACAAAAATTCCTAGTGTTATTTTGCAAGCTCTCCTTGGATGCATAGATGGTTAGCAAATAAAACCAGTTTTATTGACAGTGAATAAAGTGGCAATGGTGGCTTTTGGTTATTCAACGCTTAGATGAATATGTCATTACTACTATGACAGGTACTTCCCAATTTTGGGAATTGTGTTTACCATTATTTCTCAGAGGGTTCTTCAAAAGCTATCATCCTATAATCTCATAGGATGCAACCATGACAGTTAATAATGCTATTAACTGTGTAGTGTGAAAGAGAACAGGCCCATGACTCCAATGATAATAAGGAAAGGAATCCAAAGAAAGGGAATAACCAAAAATTAGGATATACCGAATCATAGAATCATAGAATCATAGAATAGTAGAGTTGGAAGAGACCTCATGGCCCATCCAGTCCAACCCCCTGCCAAGAAGCAGGAAATCGCATTCAAAGCACCCCCGACAGATGGCCATCCAGCCTCTGCTTAAAAGCCTCCAAGGAAGGAGCCTCCACCACAGCCCGGGGGAGAGAGTTCCACTGTCGAAGAGCTCTCACAGTGAGGAAGTTCTTCCTGATGTTCAAGTGGAATCTCCTTTCCTGTAGTTTGAAGCCATTGTTCCGTGTCCTAGTCTGCAGGGCAGCAGAAAACAAGCTTGCTCCCTCCTCCCTATGACTTCCCTTCACGTATTTGTACATGGCTATCATGTCTCCTCTCAGCCTTCTCTTCTGCAGGCTAAACATGCCCAGCTCTTTAAGCCGCTCCTCATAGGGCTTGTTCTCCAGACCCTTAATCATTTTAGTCGCCCTCCTCTGGACGCTTTCTACCGAGGCTAATAAAAGGATAGAAAGCAGATCATAATGTGCTTTCTCTCTTCTCTATGCCTGTAGAGAAAGCTGGCTACTGTGCCTTGGTGCCACCGTTTCACTAAAAACACTTTGATCTGAAAAAAAAATGGTTCAGAGCACAAGCTCAAAGATATAAAATGCTTAGTATGTTGACCAGTGATTCTCAACCTGTGGGCCTCCAGATGTTTTGGCCTTCAATTCCCAGAAATCCTAACAGCTGGTAAACTGGTTGGGATTTCTGGGAGTTGTAGGCCAAAATACCTGAGCACTCAAAGATTGAGAACCACTGGTGTAGACTGTTTTTAGGCAGTCAACACAGTATGCTTCATTTTGCAGATTTCTTCATATTTGAGACAGAAAAAATGATATTATAAGAAGTCTCACATGAGATCAATCATATACTGGTCAGGAGACTGGACACTGGCAAGTAGTTTGTTATTAATTTTGTCAACTTGTACATTTTTGTGACAAAACAATAAAGATACCGAATACGTTATATTTTTGCTCAATCATTTTGTACACTTTTGCATAACAACAGGAAACAATATTCAGTGTTTCTATCCAAATTAACCTAAAATAAGATCATGTTACATGTGTTCTTGAAGTAGTGTTCTTAAAGAAATGTAGTTTCAGTGTTTAGAGATCATCACACTTTTGATGGAGGACAGATATCTCTTCCCAAAGTTTTTTTCCAATATCGGCTGAGCAATCCCTTATTTGGAATTTCAAAATCCAGAATGCTCCAAACTTCAAAATTGTTTACATGGATGGCAAAGATAGTAACACCTTTCCTTTCAGATGGTTCAATGTACACAAAATTTATTTCATGCACAAATTTAAAATATTGAATAAATTACCTCCAGGTTATGCGTACAAGGTCTATATGAAACATAAATGAATTTAGTGTTTAGACTTGGGTACCATCTCTAAGATACCTTATTACCTACATATATACAAATACAGGCATTCCAAAATCCAAAGCATCTTGAAATACCAAACACTTATGATTCCAAGCATTTCAGATAAGGGATACTCTAACTCAACCTATTTTTATATTTCCTCATTAGAACACTGGAAACAAAAATGAACTGAAACTGCTTTTCCCCCTTTTCAGAGTATTTAAACTTTAGTACATTACTCAGAAGTACCAATCAGCCTTAACAGACAGTAGTCATAGGTTCTTTCATAGTTACTTCATTCTGCAACAACTGTAATGTGATGATAGGCTTAAAGAGAGTGCAACTGATAAGCCAAAAGGAGGAGGAGAAAATCAGCAGGGGAGTCTAAACCATGTTATAACAGAATAACAGGGAGACATAGAAAACTGATTCATCACAAGAATATGCAATTGAATGACAGCGACTCTGAGTTTTGAGTTAGAACACACACATATGCTTCAGTATGTGATTTAGTATAAAAGGGAAAAAAAGTTATGTAAGTTGAAAAGCAGAATAGAGTGTCTAAGCAGGAATAATTCATTCTTCAAAGTGAATGCACTCATGAGGAAATTCTTCAGACTGAAGTAATGGTTATATCACAATAGCACTAATTTGCTTGGCACTGAGAGTTGGCCAGGTTTTCTGTACAGATCCATCTAATCTGCTACACATGCCTGTCTTTTGCTTATTATCATTTCCAAGATGTATTTGAACCATTTGAACATTACACTCTAGATCAGGGGTCCCCAAACTTTTTAAGCAGAGGGCCGGTCCACAATCCTTCAAACTGTTGAGGGGCTGAATTATCATTTGAAAAAAAAATACAAACAAATTCCTATGCATACTGCATGTCTTATTTGTAGTGCAACAACAACAACAACAACGAAAGAACAATACAATATTTAAAAAATGAAAACAATTTTAACCAACATAAACCTATTAGGATTTCAATGGAAAGTGTGGGCCTGCTTCTGGCCAATGAGATAGTCAAGTTAATTAGGATTGTTGTTGTTGTGTGCCTTCAAGTCATGTCAGACTTTGGCCGAGCCTAAGTCTAAAATTAATTATTTATTTACTGCATTTATTTACTACATTTATATCCCACCCTTCTCACCCCGAAGGGGACTCAGAGCAGCTGTATGTACATACAATATATTATATTATTAGCATAACACAATATTAGCATTATATATTACTATATTGAACTATACCACTATACTATTATATAATATGTAATATATAACATATAATTAATATTATTATATGGTATAACTATTAGTATTATATTGTATAACATAAGATTATTATCAATATTATATGTATATACAATATATTATATTATTAAAACGGATATAAAAATATTATATTATAAAACTGAGGGTGGGGGCCAGGTAAAAGACCTTGGAGGGCCGCATCCGGCCCCCGGGCCTTAGTTTGGGGACCCCTGCTCTAGATCCCATCATGAGGTGGTCTCTGGAGCCACTCCATAACAATCAACACCTGATAGCATATTTTTTATCAGTGTACGAAACTATTGCAGGACATCCTGTAGATCTGAACTGCCTATCAGTTTATCCAGTGCCAATACTGCCATAGGACTATCTTATAGATTATGCCATCAAACAAAATGATATGTCCTTGCCTATAAAATGGTATAAGCAATGATGTCTGAACAGCTGCTGCTAGAAGAGACTGAATATTCTCCATGCTTTTGCATACCTCTAGACTTCAGTCAGGAAGTTGCATGCAAGCAGCTGTGTGAACTATATAGAACAGTGGAACGACTCACTTCTTTAGGTAGGCAATGTTTTGCTTTTCTTGTTAGAAACATTAAAACAAGAGCGGTTTCCCTTCTGATCAAATCTGTCCCAGTATTTTGCAGTGGTCCTTTAAAGAGCAGTTTTATACATACAGCAGTAAATTCATGCTTAATGCTGAACATATGCCCGTCATGGAACTGCAATCAGTCCTTTAGCAAGTATCATACTTTGGAGGCACGGATGATTTCGTTACATTGTAAAGTGTGAAAGTGTCCTTTAGTGAATTATGGGAAGTCGGTAGTTGCCCTAGTGCAGGGGTAGCCATACTGCGACTCTTCAAATGTTGTTGGACTGCAACTCCCAGCAGTACTAGTCAGGGCAGGCAATGGTTTGGGATGCTGGGAGTTGCAAGTTCAACAACATCTAGCAGGCTGCAGTCTCCCCAACCCTACCTTGGAAGAACTATTTCAGATTACAGATTGATAGAATTAGCCCCATCTACACTGCTATATGCAGTTTGAAACTGCATTATATGGTCAGTGCAGAGTCATATAATGCTATTCAGTGCAATCAAACTGCATTATATGACTACACTATCTAAACTACCAATGTAGTCTCAAACTGCATTATATGGCAGGGTAGATGGCTGTGTAGGTGGGGTTCTAGTTTAAAGTATCTTTGTGGCACTCTTGGTTAGTTCTTCAAATAAGAGATCATTGAAATACAAAGGTATAAACAAGTTGCTTCAATATATTTTGTCTGGTCATTCATCATCCTCAGGTTCTAGAAACCATCAGAAATAAATCTTTTAAACAATGGTCTCATTCTTTCTCTCCAGACAACTCCCAGCAAAAAGTAGCACATTCATTCTGCCCATCATTATCCATTACATGCCAGCCCTTTTTGCATTATTCATTCAAGGACTAGACAAGATTTCTTGTCACAGGCCACAAATATAGACATTCCAGTGATATGTGTTGCACTGCAATCTTATTTTAGGCCTTCTCATAGTCATTTCCAGGCTATCCCAAATAAAAAATAAAGTAGCCAAAGTATTAGTTCAGCCTCCAAAATTACTGTTTCAAAAGTGCCAAAATTCATAGACATGTTTCTAGAAATTATTTTTTTTCCACTGAGACAGTTCTATCCATATTTAGGCATTGTTAAGTGAAATGGAGCATTTGTTTAAACACACTTGTTGCATTTAATTAAGTACAGGAGAAGATAAATAACATACAAAGGCAACGGGGGAGGCATATGAGACTATACAGTAGAGTCTCACTTATCCAACATAAACGGGCCGGCAGAACTTGGATAATAAGGAGGGATTAAGAAAAAAGCCTATTAAACATAAAATTACATTATGATTTTACAAATTAAGCACGAAAACATCATGTTTTACAAGAAATTGACAGAAAAAGCAGTTCAATACACAGTAATGTTATGTAGTAATTACTGTATTTACATATTTCACATCAAAACATTGCAACATTTACTACAAAAACAATGACTACTAAAAGGCAGACTGCGTTGGATAATACAGAACATTGGATAAGTGCAGCTTGGATAAGTGAGACTCTACTGTATATGACATAATTGGCCTAGTTTGAACTTAATGGGAAAACTAGTGTATTTTGTTATGTTACAGGTTGAGTATCCCTTATCCAGAATTCTGAAATCCAAAATACTCTAAAATCCAAAACTGTCTACATGGGTAGCTGAGATAGTGCTACCTTTGCTTTCTGGTGGTTCAATCTATATAAATTTTGTTTCATGCACAGAATGAAATATTGCATAGAATTGCCTTCAGGCTAGTTATTTAAAGTGTATATGAAACAAAAAGAATGTCATGTTTTTGTTTGTGTCCCATCTCAAAGATATTGCCTTATGTATGCAAATATGGGTATTCCAAAATCTGAAAAAATGTCCAAGATCCAAAAGTGTCTGGTCCTCAAAAATTTCAGATAAGGGTGTGATTCTCAACCTGGGGTCCCCAGAAATTTTTTGCCTTCAACTCCCTGAAATCCCAGCCAGTTTGCCAGCTGTTAGGATTTCTGGGAGTTGAAGGTCAAAAACATCTGGGGACCCCAGGTTGAGAACCACTGAGATAAGAGATATTCAAACTGTACATGGTCTATAGAATTGGGAACACATGATTTTTGTTTCCTTTTACTCTTCCTTCTCGCCCCCAAAAAGATGCTGAAAGATTCTGCTTTAAACCTAATACATTACAACTGAATGCAGGGATCTATGGATGACAAAGTGTCTTTCACAGGATTGCCACAAGTCGAAGCTTGACAGCAATTAACAATAATGTTATTCCTTCTTTTGTTGTTGTTATTATTTCATTTTAAGCCCCCATTTCCACTTTTGAAGATATAGGTGTGTTACAATACAATTGTAACATAACAAGGTCATTACTTTACTCTTTTTGGAGGTTAAAACTCACTAAATAGTAAGAGAGAACTCTAACATGATTTAATGATTGGATTGTGCTGTGCCTTATGCTCTATTGTAGATTTTGATGTGACAGGCTGAAGAAAATTATGTTTTGTACTGTTGGCCAGTGTGATGTCTCATGGGCCATGTAGTCCCGTTCCTAGTACTGTTGTGGCAGATGAAGAGGAGAATTTGGGTTTCCCACCGTTTCTGCCAGATTTAGAGCCCTTGCAGCTGCAGGATGTTTGCCCACAAGAAGACAGGCAAACAAGCCTTGAGCCGAAATCTCCCCCTTTTTCTCGCCGCCTTTATTATAATCAAGATAGAAGCTCTCGGGAGGCAACTCGCAGGAGTGCCCGGATCACTGCCAGACAATTAGATGATTAAGTCTATTTCCCTTGGGAAAGTTTAAGGAGTCCTGCATCTGGACACAGAATAGGTTTCGTTTCTTGTTCCCCAGAGAAAGTGTTCTCTGGCGGGAAAACAAGATCCTATATAGGTGCTTGGCCACAAGGATTCCTTGCGGAGTCAATTCGTCAACTACGGGAGTAGATTGTGTGTGGACTACGCTACTCCAGTTTCCAGGACCTTGCTCTCGTCCCAGCCCTGCCTTGTTCCCCGGACCTTGCCACGGATTCGCCACGGACCCTGTTCTTGTTCCTCATTTCTTGCTGCCTTGAATCAAGCCTTATTTGCCAAGAACCTAGTTTGCTCTCCAGTCTTGCTTCAAGTTCCATGGACTAAGGACCTTGTTATTTCCCCTCACTTTGCTTGGCAAAGTGTGTGTTTCGGTTATTGGATTATAACTTTGGACTTTAATATCTCATATTGGACATTGTTTTCCTGGACTATATTTGACCTTTCCTGAAAGGTCTACTTCTGAACTATATCCTACACTTGTTTTTATTGACTATATATATTTCTTTAATAAAGATATTAGATAGATTCTGGTCTCTGCGTATGGTTATTGGTGCTCTGCAGCCTGGGTCCTGACAGCCAGCAGTTTACAGACTTCTAATTTTTGATGACAAGATTTCTAAAAATAATTATACAGTGGATTTGGAATCTGCTGGAGTTTTGTTCTAGCCCCACCCTAGGCCACCCCATCCCCCAACTTCAGATAAGATCCTAGAAAAATATAGGCCCTCAATATGACAGTTAATTCTCTTTTGGTAATGTATCTCAAATCATATGTCCAGTATATGTGATACAGGGCCGTAGCCAAAAAAAAAAATTCGGGGGTTCAAAATTTCAGGGGGGGGGTTGAACCCCTATCCCCCCCCCCAGCTACAGACCTGTTAATATCTGCTTGAGACAGTGCCTGGAGGGACTCTTTTTTTAGCATGGGGATTTAGTTAACCCGTTAAAATTCATGAGTAAACCAGGGGGTTTTTTTAACCTGAAAAATTTCGGGGGGGGGGGGGGGTGAACCCCTAACTTCCCCCCCCCCCCCCGGCTACAGGCCTGGTGATACCTGTTCTTTTTTACCCTTCCACAAGTCAAGACTATAAGCAGCTAGAATACTAATTATTTTTTATTTCAAATCCATTCTCTAGCTAGTCTTCATGAAAAACAAGTTAAGTATTAAAAATCCCAGATGACAAAGGCAGCAGTAATAACATATTATTTTTGTTATTGTTTGCATATTTATTTGATAAATCACTTTTTTCTCAAACTGGAGCCCAAAGGACTCATTTTAATGCATAGGCCTAAAGCTAAAGGAGACACATGTAGAAGGAATCAGTAATCCTTCCTTCCCACTGAAGCTGCTGGTTCTCAGGTCTGGCAAACTCAGGAGAAGAAAACTTCACTGTACTAGTGCTGTAGATCCAGCATGACATTTCATCTAGGCCTTTTGAAACCGAACAGTTCCATAGAAATTTACTTCAGCCCCTGGCCCCAAAAAATCCCTGGTCTATTCAAAACAATTCCCAGTAGTATGGTCAATGGCCAACCAAGCTTTTAGAGATTCAACTGCAGCTCAAGCATGTTCCACTCAGGTCTATATACAAATTAGAAAGATTTGTCTACTCCCTTTAATTTATATTCACAATGCAAACAGGAAATTGTTAACTTCAAACATGGCCCTCATACAGTCCAAAGATAATGCACACTGAATTTTACATACCAAAAGATTCCCAGGCTAAAAAGATGTTCTGGTAGTACACACTGGATTAACTGAGATAGGCCTTGTTCCTTAAGTGCAAGACTGTTTGCTTAAAAGGTAAATTCATGTGTTTGTGTCTAACAACTGACTAGAAGAGCACACAAAATGCAACAGCTGATAACTGGAAGATGGGGCATCTGACAATCATTCTGTGAAGAAGTCCTTCAGAAAAGCTGGCTAATAATTGTTCTTTTCCATCAACAGAAAGCTCAGATTTGCTTAGTTTTCCAGCAGACATGCTATAGCCTGTCTCCTTGTCACTCACTCTTGTTACATTTTTCCTCCTAATACTTTCAACTTTGAAATTTTCATGAGAAAGTAATCTTTAGGAGACATTGATGTGTATTGGTGTTTGTGCGAGCACACACACGAAGACACACAGAGCTACATTCTCCATAATGACACTACTGCTTTGTAATTACTGTTTTTCTTCATGTAGAAGTCCCACCTCTTTTTTTGTACTTCTGTAGTTTTCAGTTCTCCATAGCTTTTACACTACAAGATAATTGACATAATTTCTGAAGTTGTACCATAACCGATTATTCTGTAAAATGCCACATTAAAGCTTGTTTTGGTTTTTCTCATCTATCCTTGTGCTTAACCGCAACCCAAGCTAGGCTTTCAGATGAATTTTAAAATCTAGTAACATAAAGGACTATTGTTGCCAAAGCAGATTTTTAATGTTTTTTTCACTTATGGGAGAAAGTGAATTATGTTATAGTCAATACATACTTTGCCTCCATTCTCCCTCCTGAAAATTATCTAAAATTAGACATTTCCTTAAGGAAAGCATGTAATCCTTTGAAGAAGATGTGTGTACTTACCTGGCTCTGCCATTCCACACCGACAGGCTGAACAGTATTATCAGCTCTTTGGGTACTAATTCTTGCTTACTAGATGGATATTTTTCTCTTGCTGGATTAATAATCAACTTTCTAGATGAGTTCATTTGCAATTCTCTTCTGGTTAACCCTTTGCATCATCTTCCCTTTAACCCTGAACAGCATATGAACTTTTCCAACAATTGTTTTAAAACAAATAAAATAAAAGGACAAAGTTAAAACAAAATAGATAGTTTGCTAGATTTGGTTTCAAATCCTAAATGTATAGACATCTAAACAAAGGGGAGGAATAAAGGTAGAAACTACTTACACAGAATTTCAGGTTCAGGCAATTAAAGGGTTTTCCAGTTCTTGATATCTAGTCACATGAAAAGCCCACAATGTTATTACCACCATAATTCCACCCAGCGGCTGGCTAATCGCTTGGTTCTTGCCCAAAGAGTAAAGCGAATAAGAATAATAGTACTCCCAAATACAGAATAAATGTTACTTGCTGCACCATATGACTAGTTATCAGAGTTATCAGTTTATGCAAGGCTGTCCATCTGTGTTGTCACAAACAGAGAGAGGAGAAAAAAAAAATAAAACTGGCAAGGAGCAAGAAGAAGATAAGAGGCATCCCGAATCATTTTTTCTCCCTTTACAGTTCAAGTGAGGCCAGAATTATTGAAAAGGGAAAACCTAGCACTTATGAAAGTCACCCTACCACCTACCCATGTTAATAAACAGCCAATGCTGTATGAGGAAGGCTGGGAGAATTACAATAATAGCATATTCCTGTGAGCTCTTATTTTGGAAAGTTCAAGTAAAAAAACAAACTAGAAAGTAAAAGCACAAAATTAGAAAAGAGAAAGGAAATACGTTTGTTGCCTGAGCGTGACAGAAGAAAAGAGGCTAAAATCTGGTAGATTGTTTTAACTGGGGTTAGGATGGAAAAGGAAGCAAATAAACTGAGATGCTCTGTATAAGTAAGGTGTTGTGTTAAAGAAGACGGAAAATAAAGGGAAGTGCAACCATGTCTATCCTGCCTATTCTTTTTAAAAATCAATGAGTTCGGTTGAGGGAGCCCTGGGCAAAATCCAAGAGATTGCAGCCTTTTCACTTTAACAAAAACAATTTCCCTGCAAAAAGAGGGCAAGAGCTGTTTTATTAAACAGCCCGAAAGTACCTTTATGTTCCCTACAGACAAAGGGCAGAACCTTTTCAAGATCAGGCCTAACACAAAGAGGCTTGACCTCCCCTTTCCACAAAACAAGAAGCAAACGTATATTTTTACATGGGAGAACATGGGTTTCAGGCAGCAATTTAAAACCATCTATTATAAAATTTCTATAAGATGTGCTCTAGACAAAAATGTATGAAAAGTATGGAAGCAAACTTTGTCATATTTATAGTGAATATTATTCTTTGGCCGTTTGAAGAAAACCCTTTTTAAGAAGCCAATAACGTGAGAAAGCACAGCCGCTAAATGTATTGTTAAGTATCACATCACTGATACTCTTGGGGTTTTTTTCTTCCTGGGAAGAAAGCTTAAATAACATTTTCTAACACGTTGGAGTGCTTTCCAGAAATGTGATGGCCTACAGAGGCAGTGTGGTACAAAAGCACACAGGAACTGTCGCTTAGTAAACAAGCTCTTTAACTTTCTTAATTTTTTTTCTGGAGGATGGACACAAATAAATCCAACTTTGTTTCGTAAAAGTGAACTAAAGTTATCTTTTGTTCTCTGAGAGGTACATTATATCTCCTTCCTGCTCCACCTGACTAATCTTGAGGTATTTGTTCCATCACCTGACTTAGTGGTTGGCTAGAAATAATACAAGACAGAACAATCTGCTATTGTTACCCGAGACAACGACCTTTCATGTCCTTGAGCTCACCATGACCTTTCACCCTGCCGATCCCCCAATGGTCTCTCCTAACAACTCAAACTACACTCCGGCTGAATTCCAGATTGTCATATAAAGCCCTGTCCTTTCAAAACAAAACCAAATTTTACACCAAGGTGGGGGAGAAACACAAGTCCATTGTTCCCTCACAGATGGAAGTTAGAGTTACTAAGGCAACAGCTCTAATCCTCCTTTTAACCACCTTTTTCACATCATTGGCCTATCAAGTATGCTACCTTTTAACTCATAAGCTCAAAAGCTGGTAGTTGAACTGGCTGCTCTAATTAGCTACGATTTTCACAGTACAGACAACATGATGAGCTAATCGAAATTTGCAAAATAATGACGTACCTCCAGCAAATATTCCTCCTCCTGAGGCCCAGTCTTAGAATAACAATAATGAGACCATTATTAGAGGAGGGCATTAAAATGCTGCACTGCTGCTAAACAGAGAACTTAATTGTTCTGGTCTTGTCCATTGAATCAACAACCTATTGTTGCAAACTTGAAAAATAAAGGACTAGAGAATGGGTGCCATAATGATTGGTCTGTGCTGCCATACCAGCACTCTGCAGAATTGTTTTTCCTTTTGAAACTCTTGATGGACTAGTAGTTTTGTTTAAAAGTAATATAAAAGGCAATTGTTTGGACAAAAAGTGCTATTTATTGAAATCCTTAGAAGCAGTTGCAAAGATCTGTTCATGACCCCCTGAGATTTTTTTTCAATCACAGACACAGGAATATGTAATTTACCACTGAAAGGGTTTTTTTTCTCCATTCTGCCTGTGGTTGCCTGTCCAGGTACTGTAAAGAAAGATTTTCTTGGCAATCATTTAGATCCATAAAATGTCAGCCTTTGTAGTCCAAGTTACTGACATATTGGCAAGCTGCTAAGTGACAAAATATAATTCACTCAAAATAAGATTTTGAGCAATCAAGTCATTACTTTTATGTTAGCACTACCAATTATATGAGCAACATAAAGTGTTTGGTCATTACTTCTGAAGAAATGCAGAAGTATTGCTAAACTTTCTTATGGCTTCCTCTTGAAAATGTCTATGTATATCTTTCACTGCCAATGGTAGGAGTCCCAGGTGGCACAGTGGGTTAAACCCTTGTGCTGGCAGGACTGATGACTTGAACGTTGGGTTGCTGACCTGAAGATTGCCAGTTCGAATCCAACCGGGGGAGAGCGTGGATGAATTCCCTCTGTCACCTCCAGCTCCATGTGGGGACATGAGAGAAACCTCCCACAAGGATGGTAAAAACATCAAAACATCCGGGCATCCCCTGGGCAACATCCTTGCAGCCGGCCAATTCTCTCACACCAGAATTGACTTGCAGTTTCTCAAGTTGCTCCTGATACGAAATAAAAACTGCAAATGGTTGCTAATTCAGTCTCAATGGTACACAAAAGACAACAACTATTCCCCCAAAAAATCTCAGAGGAAAAGAGAAAATGGAGTATCCATGATGCAGAGACAGGGTGGGATCCAGATAGACTCTTGCACAAGGGAAAGGCCCTTAAGCTCATGTAAGAGAAAGTCTTTTGCCTCTCTTCTACTGCAATTCCCATTGTCACATTTCAAAGCCTTTAGGACATCCAACCCCTCAAGAACAACTTTCTGTGAGAAATTTCTGAAAGAAATTGCATTGCAATAAAACTCTGGTTAGGCTTTTCGTTATCTCCCCCCCCTCTCCCCCCCCCCCCCACACACACATAGCATCCTACAAGCAAGCAAAACTGCAAATAAATAAACCGTAGAAGTAATAATATAATTTTCTGCCTTTTTGGTCACTATGGTCATATATTCATGTAACTACACCAATATTTGAAGGATTATAGCTGGAAGGACAATAGGAAGCATACAAAGATTTCAGATAAATAGAGAAACTATTCGAAATAAGCATCTTATATTTAAACTCCCTACGAATGTCTAACTTCGAGTCACTTTGATCAGTTATAAGTACTTTTTATCACTCTATTGGTACAAAAGTAGATTACAAGTTAGATACCAGTACTTGCATACTAATAAAAGGATAGCATGTGGTGCTATATATATTTTTAACTTTTTGGTATCACAATACACATTTCCTTTAAGTGAGGCATTTTTCATTTGTAAATTGAAAAAGAAACCACATAATGCCACATAGTATTAAACTGTAAACAAAACCTCTTGATTTAGGCAATCCTTGCTTTGCTTCATTTATCTTCATCTTGTTGGGTTAAATTAATTACTCTCAGCAATGCACTCTTTCACTTTTCATTATACAATATCAAATATTATCACTGTTGAGGGAAGAAGACTATCCTGAAGAAGGGTATGGCTCATGTAATATTAACTAGATTCAATGTATCAAATAGATTCTTTATTGGCTTTAAATAATTGCGTTGCTGGATTTCCCCAAAATTTTTTAGACTCTATATTGCAAGGTGGTTGTATATTTAATATCATAGGGATCATTCACAATGAATGTCATTTAAGCCAATGTTGCATAATAGTTTATTACTTTACTTACAATTATAAAAAAGACTGTTTTCAATTATTTATTCAGGGGAAATCCACTGTGTAAGACAGGAAACCATTAATTGTGACACAATTTATGAATTCACAATATATTTATATAGAATCCACTGTATAATTAATTAATGGTAATCAGCACCAATTTAGCTGATTTTGTACAGTAACAAAGGGCACCATGTTAAACTATTTTGCAAGTTTTTTTCCTCTCCCAACTTGCAACCGTACAGCTTCTGGAGCTATGTAAGTGGACAAAACAGTAAAGCCTTTTTTAATCTTACCCTGATCAACCAAGCCTCTCTCCCTCCAACCACAGCTTTGTGCGTGATATCTTTCTGCTAGTGTTTCTTATTTAATTAAAACAGACACTGACAGAAGGACATGGATTAGGACTGTAATGATGCATTTACTTAGATTAATCGGAGTCTCCTTTTGGAGTAATGGCTTAAACAAAGAACAAAAGGAAATTGTTATGAAACAGCCTTTTATCCCAAGCAAAGGTCATATTATGAGGTTTTTAATTTTGTCAGCCTCTGTTACACTGGGCCTCACTACTGGAACATGAGAAGTGCCCTTTTTTCTCTTCCAAAGCCCATTATTATAATATAGCCATTAAAGCTGCAAATTAAAATCTCTGATTTTAAAACAGGTTGCTTAGCTTTCAGAACCCTCTAATTAGCATGTTGTGCATTGTTGTGAAGGAAAGACGACTAAAACACTAATGACCCAATGCCAGGTGACTGCACTGCTGCACAAAGCAATAAAGGCCTTTTTTAAAGCAACACAATGAATTATCCAAGCCAAAGTCCTTTCCGCACCACTTTGTACATAAAGAAAAACTCACGCTTAGTCACATATGGCCATTCAGGAGATACTGCCATGGGCTTAATATGATACGAACAAAGCAAAGCAAAAATTATATAAGAATAATGAGCGAGAACAAAGCTCAGCAGGCTACCAGAAGCCAAAGGGGACTTAAGAAATTAACAATGTACATTGTCTATTTATTGAGTTCAGGTACTCCTATTGCAGATGTTTCTAATACTTTCAGGTGATTTTGGAATTTCTGCATCTACTGCCACTGTCATCAGATTGGGACTATATTGTATTAAAATGGGAACACGGCCTGGTCAAACAATGTTCTGACCTCAGTGCAGTCAAAGCCATAATGGCCCTATCAGGGTTCAAAACAGGCCATGCCCTGGATTCCCACACAATAGGCACAAACTCCTTCTGAGTTCCATGAGACAGTTCCCAAGTAAATTAAAACAGCCCTAGGAAAGCAGCAACTTTCAGGCTAAATCCCATTTAACACAGGGGATGTGAGATTGGGATTTTGTGGTGGGGATGGGTGGTGTTTTGAAAAATGTGAAGCAGCTATGGAAATTGGCACAGTGAGCCTGTGATAGGCTACATAACTCTCCTTTCTCAGCTGTTTTCTCACTCTAAAATGTGCTCTCACTCTGAAATGTGTTTATAGACAATAATACAGGGATTCCTACCTCAGAAATACCAGCACTCTCTCCTACTTCGTTGCTAAAGTGACCAAAGACAGAGCTTTCCCGGTCCTTGCTTTAATAAAGCAGTTAAGTGTGGGAGTTTCAGTTCTGTACCCCCAGAACACATGAGATTTGTCAGTTTGGAAGTACTCTGATCATGAAAAGAACAGGCAAACCTTATTTTGTTACAGAAAATTCATACTTACTGACATTTACCTAAAATGCGAGGCTTCATGTCCAGTTAGTAGTCTGAACACATTTTACTCCAATGTTACATTTAAAAAATCACTCTACTGCACATTAGAGAAGAATCCAATGCTGAATTTGTTGATGGAAAGGTGGATACCAGTGGATCAGATGGGAAGTAAGGAAGAATCGCTATTTTCCACAACACTCACACACAAATGTGCACACAGCTAATCCACTAGAAACCACTAGTGCAGTCCTTGGCATGCTCCCCAAACTGGCTCAGGAGGTCTGGTTTTCTGGCAGCACAAGGGGGTAAAAATGGGATCAGAAGAAATCTCTGTGACAAACATCAGTCCAGTGCTGGATTTAACCTTCAGTTTGGCACTAAGGTTTCATTGACCAAAAGTAACTTAACAGTCCAAAAGTAGACATCCATGCCTAGTTCACTGGATGAGCACTGACTTTAGCCCAACATTGATGCATCTCAACTGTCCACCTACAGCAAACAGCAGAAGGTAATTTTCTGTGGCCATGATGATACAGATCATATCTGCTCAAGATATGAAGGAAAGAAATTTTGTATCTTGATCTTATAGACCCCGGCAGTTTGCAGGGGCGTAGGAGTCATTTCTTGTCTGACCTAAAACAAGCAACTTATTTTCCCTGTCTGGTGTGAAGGACCTTGGTGGAAGTTGCTTTTATTTTCTCCTTCAGTCTTTAAGAAATGGCAGTCATGTACCCAAATAATATTATGTCCTTGATTAGTTTTATGTTCCTGAATATATCCAAGGTTATAACCTTACTACTAAGTTACCCTTTTCTATTCAAAGTAAGCTGCGTGGAGAAGAGCAAACAGGGACTAGAGCAAATTGAACCTTAGTGTTGGATAAAGATGCAATTACAAAAATGAGCAGGAACAAGATGAGAAAAAAGCAAGGGGCATACTAAGGTATAGGAGACTAAAGGTCTACTCAGTTGACCAGTATAAGGATATTTAATTTATCCTCTTGTCAGAAATTAGTGAAAGTCCATTAGCCTCTAGAGAAGAAGAGATTAGGAATGCAGTTCAGATGGACGTGTAATATAGAGGCTTAGAATCTGCCACAGAATAATCAAGGCTCTGAGAACCATCAACCCCATCACACAATTAGGACAGGTTTACATATCAATTTGCTCGTTTGTTTTCTTGTTTGTTTGTCTGTAGTATTTATACCCCTCTCTTCAGATTCAAAGGCTTCACTGTACAATATACATGATGATTTGTCACTAAATTTGTGAATGAAGTCTATTGGAAAATATAATTTTGAGGTGATACAAAAGCTCTGTTTGTGACATTAACTGCATTAACCTGTTTCGTATAAACAGACCATCTTTAACAGTGCAACAATCAAATACCAAACACCAACCAAACTATAATTGTCTAAAGCAAAGCATGCGAATGAACAAGATCAGAATGTGGTTACAAATCAAGTATTTCATGAAAAACAAAGTCTAAAATCTGGCAATACAAAGCCTAGATCATCAAAATATCAAACTCATAAACCTTTCACTGAATTTAGAAGTAGTTGGGAACTAAAGGAATTACAAGAATGGGCCATAAGAAAGAATATTTTAAGGACACTGTGTAATGTGAGTGAATGCATTCTGTGTGTAATTCAATACCCAGTAGCTTAAGCTAGTGTTTAAGAGGCACATTTTGACTTAATAAATGTCAAATGTTGAAATATACACTACAGTCGTTTTAGTAAATAAGTAGAAAAATGTGGAGCCAATCTCCCATATGCAATATGAACATTGGCTTTAAAGTTAGAATTGTTTAGATAGTAAATTAACTGTGTTGCTTAACCTTCACTGAATAAAAAGCCTTCCAGGCAGTATCTGTATCCATTCAACATTAGAACAATGAGCTCCTGCCCAGGCACAGTACTTAGCATCCTGCGGTTTCTATCGAATATCCATATATTACATTAGTGTGCATAGCACAGTAGCAGTAATTTAAGAGTTCAGCATAGCAACCTGGCAGGATCAGGCTGGCATAACAGCAGTTTGTGGCATAGCACAGTACAAACAGTAGCAGAGCCATCATGCAGAGTCTGGAGTCACACTGACAAAGAACAGGAATAAGCCCCAAAATGGACTTTCATAGGCTGCAAGACTGGGTTACTAAATCGTATGTGCAAGTTTTAGAAGGGACACTTTGGTTCTAGGAATTTATAATTGATTTGCCAGATGACACTAGCCTAGTTTGGAGGCTCATACCTGCATTTGACAAGCCAATGTGAACAAGCCTTTGATCTATACATTCTGCCATTTCATTCTATTCTTTGTAATATGCCTTGATTCAATGCAGAAGTGCCCAGGGAACTATAGTTTCCTATTTTGTTCAAAGTGGGAAACTTTGGCTACCAATGTCACAACAAGCCATGGTCTTAAAATAACATGAAAGCAAGGTTTAAGATCATGGTTTGGAAATAATAAGTTTGTTTATTGTGTGTGTGTGTGTGCCTTCAAGTTACCTGTTGACTTATGGCAACTCAATGAATTTCATAGGGCTTTCAAGGAATATTCAGAGGTGGATTTCCCATGTCCTTGCTCTGAAATATAGCCTACAGCATCTGGTATTTGCTAGGGATCTCTCATCCAAGTACTAACCAGAGCTAACCTTGCTTAGCTTCCAAGATCAGATGAGATCTGGGGCATATAGGAAAACTTTAGTTAACTGGAGACTTCAATTTTTATGAAATTTTCTTGAGATTCTTAAGAAAAGCATGACTACAATGTAAATGATCAATCATAAACAGGTTAGAGGTCAGGTACAGAATGAGACAAAAAGAAACAGAAGGCCAAAAGCATGATAATAACTGGCACAGGCAGGCCAGAAGGCCAGAATTAGACAAACTGAATCAAGGATAGGATAGGGCAAGGCAGGGTTATGGAGACTGTTGTTATTCAGTGTTACAGGTTTCTAACTCCAGCATCAATCTAGAACACAGATTCTGAAACTCTAGTCCTCCGGATGTTTTGGATTTCAACTTCCAAAGCCTCAGCTGCCTTGGCCAATTATCAAATATTCTGGGAGCTGAACTACAACCTAAAAAACCAGCGTTTGGAAAATACTGGTCTAAAAGAAAGACTTCTCTGAGAGTTGAGATTTCTCCTTTGGGTTAGAACAGGCATTCTCAAATTACAGTCCTCCATCTGCTTGGACCTCTAACTCCCAAAGCCCTAGACAGCTTGTTCAATGGTCAGGAATTCTGGTAGTTGGAGGCCAAAACAGCTGAGGGCTGCAGTTTTAAGATGCCTGGGTTGGAATGGCAAAGCATGGGCTGAATGCCAGGCACCATGAAACTTGGGTTGCAGCCATACCCTTTTGACCAGGCATGAGCAAACTTTGGCCCTCCATGTGTTTTGAACTTCAACTCCCAGAAATCACAGCCAGTTTACTAGCTGTTAGGAATTGTGGGAGTTGAAGTCCAAAACATCTGGAGGTATCAATGTTTGCCCATGCCTGCTTTAGACCCAACCCTGCAGTTAAAGCAGTTGAAGCATTGAAGATTGACTGCTCCTGGCACTTATCTGAGAACCACGTCCCATGGTGCTGTAGGTGTATGTGCCTTCCTTTCGAGAAAACTATTTCATTGAGATACCTTGTACCATGCTCTCCCATCTAAATGAGAAGATGTAAAGTCCTAGCCAAATCATGAAGTATTCATCTGACGCAGAGAGGGCATCCAAATGGATGCCAGGCAACATTTCCCGAGAAGATAACACCAGAAATAAGAGATGGCCATTGAAACTTTTTTTTACAACAGCTCACTTACCTGTCCCACTACCAAAGATAAGAAACCTGAAGAAGGGCCTCAGGGGAAAATATTAATTTAATATCTGAGGAGCTTTGTGAAAAAGAGATCAGATCTTGAGATACACTGGTGTCAAGCTATTTAGATCTTTATAGAGTTTAAGACAATCAGATATGTGTTCAGGGCTTATCTAAAACAAAATAACTTTCTCTAGCACATAAACTGAAAACCCCAAATCCCCCAACCTACAAGGCATGCTGATTGGGAAATTCTGGGATCTGTAGGCCAAAGTAGTAACAGCTGTGTATCATTTCAGAATACCCTGAAAGTGGAGAATATCCCCCTCCTTTAGTTGTGGGTTAACCTTCTCTTCTCATCTGTTGGCTGCTTTTAGTTATGCCACTTAGTTGATAGTTGATTATTCTCCTGTTTTATAATTACCGCATTTCTTTCCATATTATTAGCCACAATGAAGCTAATAAATGCTTTAGTATAACAGGGAGGATATAATTCTTACTATAAAACCAACAAAGAAATGTGAAATTCCACTCCTGATGGCCAGTGCAGAAATACGGCTTCACCTTTGGTCATTGCACAACCTTGCCTATTTGAACAGGAGAGCAATGAAATGTAGCTCTGAATTTGTTCTGTTGGCTCAAAATAACTAGTCAAGTATGCACAGTGGAATAGAGTAATAAAAAATATCACAAAGGACACCTGAAAAGGTAGCAAGCAGCTTTTAAGAGACTCCTCTTGAGAGACATCATTCTGAGAGACAAGAAGACAGCCTTAAGGAAAAGAAGCTCTCTGAATATGGTTGCAGTTAAAGAACATGTTCTTAAAACTGACAGCTGGAATCAACTGCACCTCAGGGGCTAAACACTTCTTGCCCACCAAAGCTTTTATTCTCTGAATTACCTTCTGGCAAAAAAAACCCAGCAGGATCAGGCCATTTAGAAAAGCATGATTACAAGAAGAAAGGTATCCTACTAAAGGAATTCAAGTCACTGAAGTAGAAATGTCTTCTGTTCAGAATTTCATTTTCACCTAGTATGTAAAATATTGCATACATTTGTTATAAAATTGACTCCTCTGCTTTAATATGTGGCTGTCACATGGGTGGGGCACCTTCAGTCTTTCTAAAATGTTGTTAATGATTGTAAGGGTACCACCCAGTGGGACTGGCCTAGCAAGATATGACTGAATTCTGAAAGAAGTTTCCAGGATTCTTAGCCACAGACTGTTATCATAAAGAAATAATAATAGAGAAATCTTGTCAAGTGAATGAAAACAAAAGAGCTAAGTTGGATCCAGTTCCTGTAGTGCAATTCTGTTCATCTAGTGCCCCTCCAGTTGCTTAAGGGAAGTCCACAGTCTGGACCATTACTGGTAACTGATATATAAACATGACAACTGGCTGGATTAACATGCATCATTACAGCCATCAGGGCTATTTTAGACATGGGAAAAATGAATCTCCTTCAGCCGACCCCTGCTTAATATATATGCTTTCCTCAAGATATGATTGGGAAGCTAGTTAATAATTTCAGGGCATCTACATACTTTAGAAAGATTTATAAAACACTTAAATGAAACAAACCCATTTTGCACCCCTTTCTTCTTTTTGCCAAACTTTCATGTGTATTGAGAAAAACCAGACCAACCTACAAATGCCAACAGAAGACTTATTTTATGATTTTATTCATACTTTTTAACAATGCTTTTTTAAAAAAATAGCAAACATGAAATTGTACAGTATTACATTAATACTCTGCCTGCCTTCCATTAAATAATTGAAGGAAACGCGTAGCTCAAACAATCTGCCATCTGGGTACTGATCAGCCCTACTCTTGCTTAGCTCCATCAGGCACCTTCATACCACATACCTTTGCCTCATCCCACCCCTTAGTTGTCCAGGAATTAGATCCAGCATCTACCTATTCCCATGGGTGCTTATTATAGCTCTACCTTACATCAACAATGAGTGTAAATTAATTGCTTGCATCAACAGGTTTTGGTTGGTTTTAACAGGAAATCAGTAGATTTAACCTGCACATGTGTCTTCAGAAAGTAAGGGAAGTTGAACATAAGAGTTATTATGTGTTGGCACCCACAGACAAAACAAGATGCATTGTCAGCCCTCACTTAGTGAAATATTTGTGTTGCCAAGCTGCATGAACAAATGCTTTTTCAATTTTGTTTAAGACAGCCACCCACCCATGTTTTTCTAAGAATGAACAAACACACTTCAGTCAAGCTGGATAACAAGAGTACTTTGGCCAACCTGCTAATATAATCATGATTTGGGGGGCAGGGGGGTGAGATATCTATTTTACCATGAAAGGGCCAAACTTCTGGTGTAATTCAAACAGAATAATAAAATAGGATCCTGTGACATAATGGCTTATTGTGGGTGGAGGGAAACAATTTGAGTCAATTGCTTCATATTCTAGTCTCCAGCACAGCAGAAAACAAGCAACATCCTTTCAAATGTTTAAACATGGCTATCATGTCCCCTCTCAACCTTCCTTTCTCCAAGCTAAACATACTCAGCTCCCCAAGCCATTCTTCCTAAGGCTTGGCTTCATTTTGGTCACTTTTCTGTGGACACATCCCAGGTTATCAATACCCTTCTTGAACTGTGGTGCCCAGAAATGGACACAGTGTTATTCCAGGTGAGGTCTGACCAAAGCAGAATAGAGTGGGACTATGACTTCCCTCAATCTAGATACTACACTCCTATTCAAGTAGTCTAGAATTGCACTGGTTTTTTTCACTGCCACATCACACTGTTGACTCATGTTCAGCTTGTAGTCTACTAAGACTCCTAGATCCCTTTCACATAGACTGTTTTCAAGGCAGGTATCATCCATCCTATATCTCCGCTTTGCATTTTTATTGCCTAAGTGCATTGCCTTTCTTTCTCTGTGTTGAAATTCATTTTGTTAGTTTTGGTCCAGCTCTCTAATCTGTTAAGGTCATTTTGGATTCTGATCCTGTCCTCTGGGGCATAGCTATCATTCCCAATTTGATGTCATCTGCAAATCTGATAAGCATGCCCTCTTCATCCAAGTCATTAATGACATCATTTATCATTCCACTAAATAAGAAAAATTGGTTAAAGCAAAACTGGTATTACAGAACTCTTATTCCTCTATTTCTCCTACTGGCTGCAAAATATGAATGGACATGCAACCGCATTATGATATCCCTGGAAACAGGATAGCCTTTGGACTGTGCAGGCCTCTTAATCGTAACACCATACTAGCTCATTCCCTCTCTCCACGCCTTTTCTCTTCATCTCCTCCCTTAAGAGTCTTTCTAAGAAATATGATGAACTCAAAAGGTATCATTATCAAATTTATGGCATATATTCACTGCATGGCACATTATGTCTCATAGTTGTTTGCCCTGCAGTAGAAAAAATTTGCATAGAGTTTAAATGCATGTGGTCTACACAAACTATAGTTAAAACGCTATTACACAGTTATATGTTTTTCTGTACGAACTAGTAAAAAATCCATTTTTATTCTTCTTTAGGGCAACATTTTATTACAATTAAATGAAAGGCTTAGCACCGCTACATCTTTGAAAAGAACCATGACAAAGTAAATAAATAAATAAAGGACAGAGTTTTAGGACATATAACTGAAAAGATAAAAGGAGCTTATTTCCATGGGGTTATATCAAAATCAAATATGCTTTTTTGATCTTTAAAGTGTGAATGGCTTCTTCTTTGCAGTTCTTCCATCTGTATACAATTTGGACAAGCATTCTGACAGGGAGAGGGGAGGGGGGAATGAAGGACTGAAAAACAAAGCACTTGCAGTTAAGTCTTGACATTTCAATTTTTTTTTTTTGAAAAAAGATTCAACTCTTCTTCACCATTCACTAGGCTATTGCTGAAGATCCATATCCCTACAGCTGTGAATTAGAATGTGCAGCTCCCCTGAAACCAAAACAAAAGAGGCTTTTACTGACTTGGAAAAAGGGACACTGTAATGGGAAAACACTTACTTTCCCATTTCCTTTGAGCTGTAGTGTCATCTTCCTTATATAAAAAGAACCAAGAAAGAACCACCTATACTATGTGACAAGCTTAAAAAGAAAACAGACACAGACAAACACAGAGACACAGAGACATACTCAGATAAGATCCTGTAGAGAAAATACAAGCCTTACACATGGCAAACCCATTTAACATTGATAGAGGAAGATATGTACATCCATAAACAGTGGTTAGATCAAGATGAACCTTTATAACTCCTTTTTCAGGAAGTTTGCTTAAGTATTAGTCTGTTAGGCTGTCCACTATTACAGAACACTTATTGTTGCCTGTAAAGCTACTATTATTGTTCAAGGGGACCAGACGATATATTGAAATATTCCACATTTTAAACCAAAGTGGAATGCTGCAAAGGATATGAAGTCTTTCTGCTCCCCATAGGGACATACAAACCAAAGTAAGCAATGTAAAGCCCTATTCATAGCAAAAGAAGCATCCACTTTAGAAAAAGTCTAGAAAACTGCAAGTTCATAGAGATAATATGGGACATTCCCTCACCCAGACCATCTCACTCATTAGCATTACACATCATGTGAGCAAATATTGACCACATCATGGCATAAGATATCTCATGGCACAACTGGAAACATTTCTCTTTAATAATCCATACCTTTTATCAGGAATATAATTTAACTTTATTCTCAGGTTGCATCTACACTGACATATAACCCAAAACCTGATCACAGGTTATCTGCTTTAAACTGGATTATATGAGTCTACACTGCAATATAATCAGTTCAAAGAAGATAATCTGGCATCAGAAACTGGATTATATGGAAGTGTAGAAGGGGCCCCAGAGAGTACTGGCTGTCCGACTACAAAGCATCAATAGTAGCACCTTATTTGGATATTACATAACTAATGACACAATGCCCATCTACCCTACAATGCCCTAATCTTCTATACGCCGATTAATTGTAGCCAAGAGTCTGATTTGGTCACCTGAAGAAATCTATTTGCAAGATAACTATTCCTAAAAGCAATATTGTATTCATTAGTTCTGAAATGCAGGCACACATCATGACAGGCCTCATAGCTAAGAATAGACATGGAAATCATGTGATACTCAAAATGCTGGACTGCAACACCCAGCATTCTTTGTCACAGGCTATGCTGGTTTAAGGTTGATGGGACAGTAACAGAAGGGCCACACGATTTACATTCAGCCAACAGGAGAATTGATCCAAAGAAAAAGGTACTTGCATCTACAAGCCTATCTGTCTAATCTAATTCAGAGTCTTGATTTGTTTTCATGCCTAATGATGTAGGCCCTTCTACATGGACAACTGCCTCTAGGCAGCCACCGTTATTTTGCAGTAACAACCGCACTACAATGGGAACAACCCAAATCCCCCCTAAAATCTTTAAAATAACATAAAAATTTACTGGGGCACCATTATGCACCTCTGGAGCTTCCTGGCGCATACCAATGTTGTGCCAAGAAGTAGGGGACCAGGAGCGATTTCCCCCACTACCACTTAGTGCAATATTGGTACATGGCAGGAAGCTCCAGAGAGGCATAATGGTGTCCCACTAAGTTTTTATGTTATTTTAAAGGTTTTAGGGGAAGATTTGCGGAAGGAATGGGTTCTCTGCTTCTCTGGTCCCATGGGACCCAAAGAAGTGAACTGGGCTGTGCGGACTGACCCTTTGATAATACCAGGACTACCTGGGGGTTAATCCCCACAGGATCCATGTTTTATTAGACCCAGATCTTTCAGAAAGACCCGAGTCTAATGGAGTATCAAATTAATTTTCCTGCTTTGTCTCAAATTAATTCAGTTTTACCTGAGATGTTATTTGGACGTCTCTGGTAAAACAGCAGGAGCTCCCGCATTATGGGCCCTGTCTGGATCAGCCCTATATTATCACCGATCCACCCCATGGTAAACCTTTACAAAAGCAATCCACACCACATAGATTATGGATCCATCAGAATTACTGCAGAGGCATAAACAAAATCCTATTTTATGTTTAAATAGAATCTCCAGCAACTCCATTATAGTTTTCTGTAATATCACATACCTAACTCAGTTGTTTGTATTTGAGAAAGCCATAAGCCAAACAGACACATTAGTCCAAGGACATAATGTCTTTCAGGCTCTATAGCACTTAGCAGGTTAGTGGGCCTCCAAGGCCTAACAGATTTAACCAAGACTTTTCACACAATCAGGTAAAGAGAGCTCAGCCAGTCAGCAGATGTCCCTTTCAGATAACAAAGAGAATATTTTAGTGACAATGTGAGAAAAGAACAGTAAAAATGACTTAAAAACCCACTCAACCACGTTGCCTTTTCTTTTTTCTTTTTTGCCACTCCAAGAACCCTCTCTGTAAGTTTCAGTGTGACATTCACTGCAGTTTTCCTGGAGCAAATGTGAAGGCAGCTGTACATGTTTGTCAGAGCCCACCCAGAGAAAATACTTGTAGGAAGTCACTGTGCATCTGTTATACATGATTTTAAAAAATCAAACCAACACAAAGACGACAATGTGTATTGCTATACCAGTCCTTCAACATGCACATACACAAAAAAAACATTGCTATTCCCAGTTCAGATTTTACACCATTGTTCAGCAATAAATCTGCCATTTCACCTCAACAGATCACCACAAAAATTGAAAGCAATTGATTCGTTCAGGCATGTAGAGTTGGAAGTCAGAAACAACAGACAAACAAATAGTGGCTATCAGTATTATAGAGAATTTGCAATAATTGTACTCTATTCCATTCCACTGAAAAACCATGGAAGTTCTGTACTGAGAGTAAATCTAGTGATGTGGGCCACTTCCGTTAAGTTATCTCAACTAAATATATTGAATATTCCCTTATGATAATAATGCAAAAAGCCTAGCACAGTGATTCTTAAACTTTGGCGGTCCAGGCATTTTAAGACTTCAGTTCCCAGAAGTCCTAGCTGATTTGGCTAGCAGTTAGGAATTTTGGGAACTGAAGTCCAAGGGCCAATCTACACTGTTATATAATAATGTTTTAAACTGCATTATGTGGTCAGTATAGACTCATGGAATGCAGTTTGATTGCATTGAACTCCAGTATACTGACTATATAAAGAAGTTCCACGGCTCTTATTATTGGAGAACTTCAACATCCATGCTGAGAGACTGCCCTATCAGGAGTGGTTCAGAACTTCATGTCCACCAAGACAACCATGAGTCTGTCTCAACTGGTATCTGGCCCCACACATGCTGCTGGACACACTCCAGACCTTGTCTTTTGTACAAAGGGTGGGGACGATGATGATTTGGGAATGGAGGAGTTCTCTGTGGTTCAGTTGTCACTATCTAATCAGGTTTAGACTGGCAAGGACTCAGAACCTCTACAGGGGTGAGGGACCTATTAAGATGGTCCACCTCGGGAGGCTTATGGATCCGGATGGATTACTTATGGCTCTTGGGGAATTTCCTGCTACCCGGGCAAGTAATCCTGTTGAAACCCTGGTCAATCTCTGGAATGGAGAAATGACCAGGGTTCCACCACCTGCTCAAGTACGTTTAGTGGGAACACGGGAGACAGCCTTTTCGGTGGCTGCTCCCAGACTGTAGAACTCCCTCCAAAGAGAGACCAGGAAGGCCCGAGGTTAAGACCTTCTGTCAGCAGCCATTTGGAGAAGGATAAGGGGCAGGCTTTGGGGAGATTGTGGGTGGAATTGAGGGAGACTGTGAGTTTTCAAAGCTATTTTAAGTATATTTATTATATTTAATCTGCTTTTACCACACTGTGTTATTTGATTTTTAAAAACTTTTGTATTGTGCTTTTAATCTTGACAAAATTGTGGGATTGTTAGCTACCTTAAGTCCCCACTGGGTGAAAGGCAGGATATAAATAAAGATTATTATTATTATTATTATTATTATTATTATTATTATTATTATTGCTGTTATTATTATTATTATTCTTATTATGGCATAATGGTATGGACAGTATAGAGAGCCAAAATGGTGCAGTAATTGGAGTGTTGAATTAGGATTATGGAAGACCAGGAGTTAAATCCCAATTCAATCTTGGATGCCCATTGAGTGACAATGAGCAAGTCCCCCACTCTTGGTCTCAGAGAAAGGCAAGGGCAAACCCACCCCCGAACAAATCTTCTATCATAAGGCTGACAGAAATCCAAGACACAAACAATAATAACTGTAGACCAGGGGTCCCCAAACTAAGGCCCGGGGGCTGGATGCGGCCCTCCAAGGTCATTTACCTGGCCCCCACCCTCAGTTTTATAATATATTTTTATATCAGTTTTAATAATATAATATATTGTATATACATATAATATTGATTAAAAATATTATAATGTTATACGTTATAATACTAATAATAATACTACCATATAATAATATTAATTATATGTTATATATTACATATAGTATTACAGTATAGTGGTATAGTTCAATATAGTAATGTATAATGCTAATATTGTGCTATGCTAATAATATAATATATTGGATGTACATACAGCTGCTCTGAGTCCCCTTCGGGTAAGAAGGGTGAGATATAAATGTAGTAAATAAATGTAGTAAGTAAATAAATAATTAATTTTAGACTTAGGCTCACCCAAATTCTGAAATGACTTGAAGGCACACAACAACAACAACAACAACAACAACAACAACAATCCTAATTAACTTGACTATCTCATTGGCCAGTAGCAGGCCCACACTGTCCATTGAAATCCTGATAGGTTTATGTTGGTTAAGATTGCTTTCATTTTTAAATATTGTATTGTTCTTTCATTGTTGTTGTTGTTGTTTTACACTACAAATAAGACATGTGCAGTGTGCATAGGAATTTGTTCGTATTTTTTTCAAATGATCAATAGTCTGAAGGATTGTAGACCGGCCCTTTGCTTTAAAAGTTTGAGGACCCCTGCTGTAGACTATATGATGGGGCTGTGAGGACTGATCCCCAGGACTACCTGGGAGTCAGTCCCCACAGGCCCCATACCCCATTAGACCCAGACCTTTAAGGAAGGTCTAATGTATAATTATAATTATAATTGTATATTTATATTACATGCAATATTACTAATAATATTGCAATATAGTTGTATAATATAATATATTGTATGTATATATACTTATAAACCGCCCTGAGTCCCCTTCGGGGTGAGAAGGGCGGTATATAAATGTCGCAAATAAATAAATAAATAAATAATGGAGATATTTAATTAATTCAGGAAAAAACAGGGTTTACCTGCTTTGTCCCAAATTAATTATCTTTTACCAGAGGCGTCGTTTGAACACCTCCGGTAAAAGCCTGACAGGGTCCCACATTTTGGGGCCTATCTGGAAGGGCTGTAAGACACTTTTACCTTTCCTCTTAAAGTGTTATCTTAAAGACACTGCTATAATTAACAAACGAAAATGAATCCCTTGAAAATTTACAAGGTACAGTTGTCTATTACCATATTTTGTGAGCTTTGTCTTCAAGAACTACGAAACTTGCAAATCTTATATATAAAATTATTATTACCCGCCTCTCCCTGTGGCTCAAGGCAGGATACAACATCATCAAAAAGAGACATAGGACACAATTAAAAGGTGCATAACAAGATACACACAGTTAAAATACAAGTTAAAATCAATTGATAAGATGCAATTTAAAATTCACAACTTAAAGTTGACCAAGTAGGCTTGCTGGAAGAGATGGGTCTTTAATTTACACTTGTTCAGGTAAATTAGACTAACTCTAATTGACATATGCCATCCTTAACTAGAGGAGATAGAAAAGAAAGTGAAGGAAAGCAAGATGCAGGGCAAATGCCTCCTTTCATTTCATGGTTCCCAACAAAAAAAAAACCAAGGTATTCCATTGGCCTTATACGAATAATAAAGATCAATACATTACCACAGACCCTAGTGACAACACTCAAGATAAAACTGAGTGAAACAAGCCACAGCTCTTTTTGTTTCATACCTATGCCAAGTTAGGAAAAATCAATTGGCTATCCCCTAACCAGCCCTTTAACTATAGTGAAAGCAGGACTATATGTCTGACTAGCATAATACGAGTGATAGTTCTTGTCCATCCACATAAGCACATATCGCAAATTAGTGCAGCCTACTAGGAACGAAGTATGCATAGCTATTGCTAACATAAAGATTAGCTCTTAAATGGAGTCCTATCATTAGCACAATGCCATATGTCGCATTGAGAAGCCAACACAATACAGCTCTTCACTAGAACAGCAGTGTAAAGAATTGGGTTGTTGATGTGGGCAGCTGACACTTGGGCACCCTGATGAGAACTAGTTTCAGCCATACAAGAACAATTCTGGCAGATCTAAAAACTAAGACAAAGCACTGTGGTGGTGTTCTTACCTTTTCATGGGAACCAGGGATATTGTGCTAGGCACAAAGATTGTACAGCAAGAGGAGAGCAACAAAAGCTCCAGACAAAAGGTTCACAGCCTGGGGCTTGTAAGCCTGGGAGAACAAACCACTGCTTCCCCTCATTGTCACCATTCCTCTTTGGTTCAAAGGACAGATTAGGCACACAGTTACCTGTGGAAAACTGAGGACCTTCTAAAATAACTTTTACTATTTCATGAAAAAGAAAATACTTGATGGGCTTTCTTTGGTAACTGTCTGTTTTTATTTAGGGATATGTTTTGTTTCACACACTCCCACTCTCCCAAACCCTTCACACATTAAATGAATACATGAAAGAGCCAAAGGGTAACCTTGGGTGAGTCACACACCCTCAGACCCAGAAAAACTCCATTATAAGGTTTTCTTAGGGTTGCCATAAATCAGAAATGATTGCACACACCATGTTGCACAATCTATAATCTTCTTGGATATACTGAAGAACATATGAAAGTCGGGATCTGGTTTATAATACAGTAGAGTCTCACTTATCCAACACTCACTTATCCAACGTTCTGGATTATCCAACGCAGTTTTGTAGTCCATGTTTTCAATACATCGTGATATTTTGGTGCTAAATTCGTAAATACAGTAATTACTACATAGCATTACTGCGTATTGAACTACTTTTTCTGTCAAATTTGTTGTATAACATGATGTTTTGGTGCTTAATTTGTAAAATCATAACCTAATTTGATGTTTAATAGGCTTTTCCTTAATCCCTCCTTATTATCCAACATATTCGCTTATCCAACGTTCTGCCGGCCCGTTTAGCTTGGATAAGTGAGACTCTACTGTATATACATTCTAATTTCTAAGAGTGAGTGCTGACATTTTCACTAGAATACTGCTTGTTTCCACATCAGCAGAGTAAAACACGAAAACACAAGGCACAGGGAATAATCAACAAGGAGATTCCTCTCATTTCTAGTATTACCCCAGTTTTTAGAAGGATAGTGTATGGAGAAGCCATCCTACAAGCTGCTCCCATTAGCCCTGCAACATTGACTATCCTGAACAGTAATATTTGCTCCAAATATTTTATTTCTCATTTTTAAGTTAAAGTGGTGTCAAAGCAGCAACCCAACACTATTGTGGCACCATGCTGAGTTGCCTCACATCATCTCCAGGAGAGACAGCAATGTTACAATGTCATGAATCAAGACCTTTCTTGGTTTGGTGTACATATTCTATCCACAGGGATCCTCTTGCCTATGATTTTTATAGCAAACTAGAGTGTCTTAAAAGGCCATCAATTTCATATGTTACAGTCCTTCTTCTAGCCTTCAGGTGTACCTTTCTGTTTATGAGTATGAACATTTCAAGGCACTATTATTTCCTTGCTCATTTGGCTCCCATCTTCCTCCTTGTCTGTTTTTTTGCTCTCTGCCATGGGCTGCATCCACAGCTGCTGACCCCAGCATATGCCTATTTAATCATGGTAATTGCCTTATCCCAGGAAATGATGCCAGGCAAGTTTACCAAGTGATGAGCTTGATACCTATCACCTCAACTAATTGTGCGAATTGGCCTCACATTTCAGCAATTTGGGCAGAAGGGGATGCTGTCAATCATTTGTACATTAAAAGATACTGCACTCACAAAGTAAGACACCAAACTATAAAAAAATAGCTGTGCGCGCACGCACACACACACACACAGTCCAACAGTTTCCTCCATTTGCTCCATCCTCCATGCTACAAATTCAACTATACCAGACTCTTTGTTCTCTGGCAGCTCTTTTGTATATCTTTTACCTATTTCTTTCAGTTTTTTCCTTCAGCATATAAATAAAGTTTAACCCCTCTTGACTGATGCCAAGAAACAACAATGTTTAATTCACATTTCTTCATTTCTAACAAATCTTAAAAGCCCCACCCAGTTAATAATGCTTTGCAAAAGTATTCTTCCAATAGTCTAAAAAAGCTTTTAGAGAAAGGCTCAGAACACTGTGTTCCTAATTTAAAAATACATGCCAAATTAATTATGGTCTTATGCTCTGACTAAAAGTAGGATTTGTGGGATTTTCTCTTCCTAAAGTCAAAGGTTTCCAAAATAATTTATGAATGATACTGAAACAATGTTTGAATTAGTTACTAACATGCTGTTAGCTTGGGTTGTTCAAAAAGTGTTTTTAAAACTATTGTATGGACCCAACAGGCATTTACAATCATACCTCCTCCAAAACCTGACTTCAAAAATAATAAAAGCTGCATAAAGAAACGGAAAAGAAAATATTTCACATTCTCCATACCTCTTTCTATATTACTGTTGTTGACCCATTGAGAGCTTCAAAACAGTTTGTATTATAATATTTGAAAACTATTCATTGATTAAATAGATATTGCAAAGCTGAATCCCTAACAATAATTTATTTTGAGAGGTGGTCCAGAATCCAATGTATACCTTGTACTGTCATGATCTCCATGTACATCAGTGTAACCAATGTTATTAAAGATGTTGCAGAAGGAGGTATTCTGTATCTCCTTACCCAACATCTTTGCATCAGATGTGGGAGTACAGCCAGAGGGACCTGATGCGGTTCCATCCTTCAGGAACTGGTTGACCATGGGAGCTCAGCTAGGGATTTGTCATTGCACACCTAGGAAGAGCAAAGTCCAACATTATCAAGTAGAGGCAGCAACAGTGGCTTCTTCTTTTCTTCAAGAACAAAACCATAGTTGAACAGCTCCTTAGTAAATCTCTATAACATCCCATGGCCCTTTATCAGGTGACTCAAAAGCATAGGTAAGTTATTAGAGAGTTACTCTGCACCAGTGTGAATACTAGATCTCAGTCCATGATGGGTTCTTTTTTATATCTCTTAGTATACAAAATTTATCAGAAATATAAAAATATCTCCAAAAGTGTATTTTCTATAATGTTACAATACTACTTAGTCTTACCAGAAATCAGATATGTGCTAACTTTTAAAGCTCAATGGCACACTACTCATCTTTGTTATTTTTCTGCAGCTTAATCTATTGGGAAAGAGGGCCTGAGGGCATATATGTACTACAACATTGCAGGAGAGATTTTTAAAAGCAGTTTAACAGCCGTGGCTTCCCTCAAGAAATTCTCATTGTGGTTTGGTGAGCGTGCGGAGAATTCCCTCTCTGAGAGTGCTGACCCTTTCACAGAATGATAGTGGCAAGTGCTCCTTAGGAGAATCAAACCCTACTTAAGCCAATTTAAGTCTGTAATGAAAGTATATCATCTTCACTATTTTCCAAGATTTTGTAATTTACATATAAGTAATGCAAGGAAGGAAATGAAAAGAAAAGCACATCTATAAAGAATAAAAATCCAAATTATAACATTGGAAATATCCACAAATGGCATACAGATGTATTTTATCTATTTTTATGCCACTTAGCTTTTCCATACCAGTAGTAGATGGGGCCCCTGGTGGCACAGTGTGTTAAAGCACTGAGCTGCTGAACTTGAGGACCAAAAGGTCCCAGGTTCAAATGCTGGGAGCAGAATAAGCGCCCGCTGTTAGCCCCAGCTCCTGCCAACCTAGCAGTTCGAAACCAAGCAAATGTGAGTAGATCAATAGGTACTGCTCTGGCGGGAAGGTAACGGCGCTCCATGCAGTCATGCTGGCCACATGACCTTGGAGGTGTCTATGGACAATGCCGGCTCTTTGGCTTAGAAATGGAGATGAGCACCAACCCCCAGAGTCGGTCACAACCGGACTTAACGTCAGGGGAAACCTTTACCTTTACTTAGTAGATGGTGGCTCCCGTATCAATGGGACTGTGAATCTGCTCTGGAATTTTGGCTGAACTTATTGGATCTATCAGAGATGCTGAACATTAACACACAAGAGCAGCAGCAACAATAGGTTCTGATCCCTGGATAAGTCCTTTAAATTTTGAATAAGAACTAAAAGCTGATTCATTGGAAGCTACTTGCCACCATTGATCTAAATCAGGGGTTCTCAAACTGTGCTCCGCTGAGCCCTTGGGGCTCCGTGAGTGATAGTGAGGAGCTCCGCATCACCATGCTGCTTCCCACTTCCTTCTCTTTGCCTCCTCCTCCTCCTGAGAAATGCAGGGAAATTAAAGTTAGGCGCTGCTGAAACAGCAGAAGCGGCAGCATTGTCCTCCCACTGCCCAGATCCTTTCTCCCCCACCTCCCTCACTGTTCAGACTATTTTCCTTGCCACCCAGATCCTTCTCTCACCCTCTTTCCTTCCAAAACCCTATTTCCTTCTCACTTCTCGGGGGGGGGGGGGGTGCTGAATGGCAGAAGGCAGTTGAACTGGATGGCCCTTGGGGTTTCTGCTATTATTATTATTATTATTATTATTATTATTATTATTATTATTATTACAAAGGCTAGGTGGCCATCTGTTGAGGGTGCTTTGATAGTGCTTTTCCTGCATTGCTGGAAGGAGTTGGACTGAATGGACTCTAGAGTTTCTGCCATTATTATTATTATTATTATTATTATTATTATTATTATTATTATTATTACAAAAGCTAGATGACCATCTGTTGGGGATGCTTTGGTTGTGCATTTACTGCATGGAAGAAGGGTTTTGGACTGGATGGCCCCTGGGGTCTTCCACTGAAATATAAGTTTATGCTGATTAAAATTGTTCTTCATTTTAAATATTATATTCTTTCTTTCTTTCTTTTTTGCACTACAAACGAGATATGTGCAATATGCACAGGAATTTATTCATATTTTTTCAATTAATTCACACAAACACTCTCCATTCATCTGCCACTGGCCTGGCCCATCTGTCAAATTTTAAAACACAACACAGCCCGTGTGTCCAAAAGTTTGCCCATGTCTGATATATATACATTATAAAACCATTTATTGGGGCTCTGCGAGAAACCTTTGCTTCAAAAAGGGCTCTGTGGCTAAAAAGAAAGTTTGAAAAACTGTGATCTAAAGTTAGAATCTTCACTTATTTTATCCTTGCAGACAATAATGACAAGGTTTTTTTCCCCTGCTGGGAAAGTTTACAAGAGTTTGTACCTTTTTTGTGATTTTCACATTTCAAGACCTTATTTTACACACACAAACACACACACAATTTATATTTTATGCAAATACAACTGGCCCTTTGCAGACACAGAACTTTCACCAAAAATACAAAAAAAATCAAACAGTGCAGAACAGCGGAAGCTATCAGAGGTACTTCGATTGTGCTTTTCCTGCATGGCAGAGGGTTGGACTAGAGGGCCCATGTGGTCTCTTCCAACTCTATGATTCTATGATAACATGGCAACTGTTTCAGACACATTTTCTCATTAAAGGTTACAAATTAGAACAGCCTTTATATCCTTTCTCCATATACAGGCAGTCCTCATGGTACCAAACATCTGACTTACAAATGACTCGTAGTTAAGAACAGGAGTGAGACAACATGAAGTGAGATAAATCTACCCCTCAAAAAGGAAATTCACTCCTGAAAGAGTTATCATGAGAAAAAGGTGTCTCCACTGAAACTTTCTCACCAATCCTTGGTTCCATAATGCAGTGTTCCCTCACTTATCGCTGGGGTTAGATTCCAGGACCACCCACACAATAAGTGAAAATCCTCAAAGTAGGGACACTATATTTATTTTAATGTTTATACATTATTTTAGTAGTGATACACTATTTTAAGTCTTTATCAACCAGCCGTGTGTTGATAAATTGCCTCTTTCTCCTGTTGTCGCTTGGGCTCCTTTTCTCTCCCTTTGCTTCTCCTTCCTCCCTTCCTTAGGCTGTAAAATGGTAATTTTTTATGATTTATAATAGTCTTTTAGAGTTTATTGAAAAACCGCAAAACAGCGAATCAGCGAAAAGTGAACCACGAAGTAGTGAGGGAACACTGTAAGCCAATTTTTTCAAAATCCAATTACCACAGGGACAGCAAGTGAGCTGAAATCTTCTGAAAAGGAGCACTGACAACAAAACACCACAAGGATGTTAACCGCTCCCTATGTTATCTATCTATATAGCTACTATATTTGGCTGGAGTTACTTTTAAAAATGTACCAGTGCTGACTTACATACAAATTCAACTTAAGAACAAACCTATAAAAACTATCTCATTCATAACTTGGGGGCTGCCTGTACTGTCAACATGTTATATTCCTATGCCATAGATACACAATGTGTGGACCATCAAATGTTGTTGGACTTGAATTCCCAGCAAAGTTAGCCCAGAATAGCCAGTAAACATGATGGGAGCTCTCACACAACAACATCTAAAAGGTCACATATTCTCCACTCCTACAGTATTATAACTGTGGAAGGCAAGAGATAAAACATTCCAGTAATAACGTTGATATGGTAGTAATATTATGAACTTCCCTATTGTCTCAGGGATTCAATTATCAGATTGTACTCCACTTATTAGAATCTAGTGGAAGACTTCCTAACAGACCTTGAGTTGTCTTTTATTCTTGAGTGCACAATATAGAAGAATCGTCCTTTATCTTAAATTATTGGAGAAAGTGACCCTGTCTCCCACTCAATAATCTCACTCCTATGCTTGAATAGATCAAGAAAGAAAAGAGTTTATTGATTATTCAGTCAGTGATGTTTCTAGTCCAAACACAGAAAAATATGGACTTGCCTGGAATGAACCCAAGATAAGTGACAAGATTCTTGCCATTCAATTGCTTAAGATATTGTGATATTTCAAAACCAGCAAAACCTCAGACTTCTTGATGTTAATTTACTTTGGAAGAAAAACCTTCAGCCCTAAAGCAACAGCAACTTTTACAGTCTCAGAATGATAAAGTCCCACTAATTCAGCAGAGGGCTAAAGATAGGCAGTCTGCTGAAATGCACTGATAAAACAGATCCAACAACACCAAAACAGGCCACTGTTGTATACATACTACTTTAGACCCACTGAAAGGATTAAACTGAAATTCCAAAATACACATTAAAAATATCCTTATTTAACCAACCAGAAAGTCAAAATAGAAAAAAAAATGCTAATTTTAAAATCTCAGTGGCTTCTTCTCAGTTGGAAATTATACAGTTGGCCCCTCATATTAACAGTTTCTGTATCCCATGCAGATTCGGTCAACCATGTCTTGGAGAGAAAGGGGATTAGAAATCAAAAAGTAAAACTTGATTTTGCTGCACGTCGAGCACCATGTAAATGTGTAGGAATACCCTTCTGTAGCCTCTCACCATTTCAAAACTCCACAGGCTGTCTCCAGCACCCATAAGAAATGCCATTTTATTACACCAGGGGTCCCCAAACTAAGGCCCGGGGGCCACATGTGGCCCATCCAAGCCATTTATCCGGCCCTCGCTGCGGCAGCTCCCTCCTCCTTCACCTGGTGTGTGCCTTCCAAAGCTTTGCTTATTTATAATGGCATTTTTATTATTATTTAATTACAGTAGAGTCTCGCTAATCCAAGCCTCACTTATCCAAGCCTCTGGATAATCCAAGCCATTTTTGTAGTCAATGTTTTCAATATATCGTGATATTTTGGTGCTAAATTTGTAAATACAGTAATTACTGCATAGCATTACTGCATATTGAACTACCTTTTCTGTCCAATTTGTTGTATAACAGGATGTTTTGGTGCTTAATTTGTAAAATCATAACCTAATTTGATGTTTAATAGGCTTTTCCTTAATCCCTCCTTATTATCCAAGTTATTCACTTATCCAAGCTTCTGCCGGCCCGTTTAGCTTGGATAAGTGAGACTCTACTGTAATTATTAATTATTACGGGGTGCTTTGCTAGTGTTTTTAGTGCACAAAAGCAGAAGGGGGTTGGACTAAATAGCACAAGGGGTCTCTTCCAACTCTCTTTGTTGTTGTTGTTGTTGTTGTTGTTGTTATTGGCACAAAGACATAGTATAACACAGGAAATGAGATCCATATGCTGGATTTCGAATCACAAAATCACAGGTCGAATGCTTCCCAAGCCTTTAGGACTCTGTGATATTATTATTATTATTATTATTATTATTATTATTATTATTATTATTATTATTATTATTATCAACAACATCGAGGCTGGGTGGCCATCTGTCAGGGGTGCTTTGTTTGTGCTTTTGGTGCACAAAGGCAGAAGGGGTTGAACTAAATGGCCCAAAGGGTCTCTTCCAACCCCCTTTATTATTTTGATGATGATGATGATGATTAACATTGAGGCTGTATTTGTTCCCATTTTGGTTTTTTTGGTTTCAAAATAATATATGTGCAGTGTGCATATGAATTTGTTCTTAGTTTTTTAAAAAACTATAATCCGGCCCTCCAACGGTTTGAGAGACCGTGAACTGTCCCCCTGTTTAAAAAGTTTGGGGACCTCTGTATTACACCATTATATATAATGGAACTTAACATGCAGAAAATTTTGTATCCATGAGGAAGAGAGGAACCAGCCTTCCCAGAACAAACCCATAGAGGATAGCAATGACCCACTGGGAAGAAAAGTGATACTGTCACAGGTTACATTTTCAGCCCTCCATTATCCCCATAAACTTTCTTCTTGTGAGATCATGTGCATTCCTGTTCACAAAAGCTTCTATGTCAGAAGAGTTCAGTGATCCCTTCAGGAAGGCCCAATGCTGTCAAGATCTTAGAATCATAGAATCATAGAATAGTAGAGTTGGAAGAGACCTCAAGGGCCATCTAGTCCAACCCCCCGCTAAGAAGCAGGAAATCGCATTCAAAGCACCCCCGACAGATGGCCATCCAGCCTCTGCTTAAAAGCCTCCAAAGAAGGAGCCTCCACCACGGCCCGGGGGAGAGAGTTCCACTGCCGAACAGCCCTCACAGTGAGGAAGTTCTTCCTGATGTTCAGGTGGAATCTCCTTTCCTGTAGTTTGAAGCCATTGTTCCGTGTCCTAGTCTGCAGGGCAGCAGAAAATAAGCTTGCTCCCTCCTCCCTATGACTTCCCCTCACATATTTGTACATGGCTATCATGTCTCCTCTCAGCCTTCTCTTCTGCAGGCTAAACATGCCCAGCTCTTTAAGCCTCTCCTCATAGGGCTTGTTCTCCAGACCCTTAATCATTTTAGTTGCCCTCCTCTGGACGCTTTCCAGCTTGTCAGCATCTCCCTTCATCTGCGGTGCCCAAAACTGGACACAGTATTCCAGGTGTGGTCTGACCAAGGCAGAATAGAGGGGGAGCATGACTTCCCTGGATCTAGACGTTATTCCCCTATTGATGCAGGCCAAAATCCCATTGGCCTTTTTAGCCGCCGCATCACATTGTAGGCTCATGTTCAACTTGTTGTCCACGAGGACTCCAAGATCCTTTTCGCACACACTGCTGTCAAGCCAGGCGTCCCCCATTCTGTATCTTTGATTTCCATTTTTTCTGCCGAAGTGAAGTATCTTGCATTTGTCCCTGTTGAACTTCATTTTGTTAGTTTCGGCCCATCTCTCTAGTCTGTCAAGATCGTTTTGAATTCTGCTCCTGTCTTCTGGAGTGTTAGCTATCCCTCCGAGTTTGGTGTCATCTGCAAACTTGATGATCGTGCCTTCTAACCCTTCGTCTAAGTCGTTAATAAAGATGTTGAAGAGAACCGGGCCCAGGACGGAGCCCTGCGGCACTCCACTTGTCACTTCTTTCCATGATGAAGACGACGCATTGGTGAGCACCCTTTGGGTTCGTTCGCTTAGCCAATTACAGATCCACCTAACCGTAGTTTTGTCTAGCCCACATTTTACTAGTTTGTTTGCCAGAAGGTCGTGGGGGACTTTGTCGAAGGCCTTACTGAAATCTAGATATGCTACATCCACGGCATTCCCTGTATCGACCCAACTCGTAACTCTATCGAAAAAAGAGATCAGATTAGTCTGGCATGACTTGTTTTTGGTAAATCCGTGTTGACTATTAGCAATGACCGCATTTGTTTCTAAGTGTTTGCAGACCACTTCCTTAATGATCTTTTCCAGAATCTTGCCTGGTATTGATGTGAGGCTGACCGGACGGTAATTGTTTGGGTCGTTCTTTTTTCCCTTCTTGAAGATAGGGACCACATTCGCCCTCCTCCAATCTGCTGGGACTTCTCCTGTTCTCCAAGAACTCTCGAAGATGATTGCCAGTGGTTCTGAAATAACTTCCGCTAGTTCCTTCAATACTCTTGGATGTAGCTGATCTGGCCCTGGGGACTTGAATTCGTTTAGAGTGGCCAGGTGTTCCTGGACAACTTGTTTCCCTATTTGGGGTTGGATTTCCCCCAATCCTTCGTCCATTCCATGTTGCTGAGGTTGAAGATGGCTTTCTTTTTGTGAGAAGACCGAGGCAAAGAAGGCATTAAGCAGTTCTGCCTTTTCCCTATCCCCTGTCACCATCACCCCATCTACTCCTTGCAGTGGCCCTATCGCCTCCTTTTTCTTCCTTTTTCTACCAACATAAGCAAAAAAGCCTTTTTTGTTGTTTTTTATGTCCCTGGCAAGCCTGAGCTCATTTTGCGCTTTAGCCTTGCGAACCTTTTCCCTACAGGAGTTGGCTATACGTTTGAATTCTTCTTTGGTGATTTCTCCCCTTTTCCACTTCTTGTGCATGTCACTTTTGAGCTTTAGCTCAGTTAGAAGTTCTTTGGACATCCATTCTGGCTTCTTTGCACTTGTCTTATTTTTCTTCTTTGTTGGCACTGTTTGCATTTGCGCCTTGAGTATTTCACTTTTGAAAAACTCCCATCCATCCTTAACTCCCTTGTTTTTTAATATCGGCGTCCATGGAATGCCGCTCAGTAATTCCTTCATTTTTTGGAAGTCAGCTCTCTTAAAGTCCAGAATGCGTGTTTGACTTGTCTTAGTTTCAGCATTCCTTTGTATTGCAAACTGCAGGAGCACATGGTCACTTGCCCCTAAGGATCCAACCACTTCAACTGTATTGATCAGGTCTTCCACATTTGTTAAGATTAGATCGAGAGTTGCTGATCCCCTTGTTGCCTCTTCTACCTTCTGGACCATAAAATTATCTGCAAGGCAAGTGAGGAATTTGTTGGACTTTGTACTCTTGGCTGAGTTTGTTTTCCAGCAGATATCGGGATAATTGAAATCGCCCATGACTACTATATCTCTTCTTTGTGCCTGTTTGGTCAGCTGTTGACAGAAGGCTTCATCAAGTCCTTCATCCTGACTCGGAGGTCTGTAGTAGACACCCACGACAAGATCTTTTTGAGTCCCGGTTCCCTTGATTCTTATCCAGATGCTTTCAAGCTGGTTTCCCGGATTACAGTCTTGCATTTCTTCTGCAACGTAACTGTTTTTGACATATAAAGCTACTCCCCCTCCTCTCCCCTTTGTTCTATTTCTGTGAAAGAGGTTATAGCCCTCAATGGTTAAATTCCAGTGATGGGAGTCATCCCACCAGGTTTCAGTGATGCCTATGACATCGTATGTGTGGTGCTGTGCTAGGAGTTGGAGTTCGTCTTGCTTATTTCCCATGCTCTGAGCATTAGTGTAAAGACATGTAAGCCCCTGTGACCTCCCCTCGAACTGTTTATTTGGGATTATTGTGCTCTCTGTACTTGGTCCTTGCTGTGTTTGTGCAGCCCTCCGTTTAGCCTTACGGCGGTTCCCTGTGGTCGTGGGTAATATAGTGTTCGCCAGGCTGTTGTTCCCCTCCCCCAGTGGATTTAGTTTAAAGTGCGCCTGATGAGGTTTGTGAGTCTGTGTGCAAAAAGATGTTTTCCTACTTGTGTGAGATGCACCCCATCGCTTGCCAGTAGTCCATCCTCTTGGAAGAGTAGACCATGGTCAAGGAAGCCAAAATGCTCCTCTTGACACCATTTTCTGAGCCAGTTATTGACCTGTACTATTTTTCTGGCCCTTGTAGAGCCGTGTCCTACAACGGGGAGGAGGGATGAAAAGATCACATGTACATTATACAGTTTTAGCTTTGTTCCCAGAGCTCGAAAATCATTTGTGATCTTTTGAAAAGTATGCCTAGCGGTGTCATTGGTACCTACATGAATCAACATAAGGTGGGGAGGGTGATGGGGCTTTAGAAGCCTGCTGAGCCTCTGAGTGATATGGTGTATTTTTGCCCCCGGGAGGCAGCATGTTTCTCGAGCCATCCCATCCGGTCTGGAAATGATGGCTTCCGTTCCTCTAAGGAGGGAGTCACCTACTACCAAGACCTGTTTCCTTTGAGGATTGACAGGGTCCCTTTTGTGCAAGACAGTGTGTATGTCCCCTGAAGAGTGTTCCTGTTGAAGTGAATCATGTAGGTGTAAAGTGTTGTCCTCCTCCTCAACATCCCCAGTGCATTCATCAATGACAATCCATTGAGATACATCGGAGAGCCCATTACTCTCCCAAGGATGTTCCTGTTGCTCCTGGTCTATGATTGGGGATGGAGCATTTGCATGATTACATAAGTGTGACTGTGGTGATGCACTGTCCCTGTCAGGGCTATCCCCTGCGCATTGATCCAGGATGGTCCACTGAGTGGTATCTAAGAAACTGTGGTCCTCCACAAGATGTGTTTCCTGATTGTATGTTAATGATGTCAGAATTTCAAATCTGTTGTGTAAATGCAGCTGAGCAGAGGAGTTCTGTGGAGGCTGCCTGGTCCTGCGTCTCCTTCTATGGGTGACCTCCTTCCAAGCCTGAGGGTTGTCTACCTTTGAGTTGATCTCCCCATAAGGTTCCTGATCATGGTCTTGGTGGTGTTGGTGTGATGCAGGCTGGAGAAGTATTAACTGGTGGGACAAGAAAGCATGCCAATGAAGCCAATTGAAATCACTTTACCTTGTTCTTATGAGTCCTTGTATAAGATAACAACGCTTACTTACTTAAGCAATCCCTCATAGTTCGAGGATGATGGTCCTCCAGTCGTGGGGACTTGAGGGTGAATTCTTAGGTGGCTGAAGAGACCTATTCTTGATCTGCATGTTCTCCTGCAGTGAGGACATCGGTTTCCAGGTGGAAGGCGGTCTCGGTCAGGGTTGGCTTGACGGGCCTTCCTCTTGGCACGTTTCTCCCTTAAGCCCTCCATTCGTGCCTCTTCGAACTCCGCAGCACTGCTGGTCAAAGCTGACCTCCAATTAGAGTGCTCAAGGGCCAGGGCTTCCCAGTTGTCAGTGTCTATGCCACAGTTTTTAAGGTTGGCTTTAAGCCCATCTTTAAATCTCTTTTCCTGTCCACCAACATTATGTTTCCCGTTCTTGAGTTCAGAGTAGAGCAACTGCTTTAGGAGATGGTGATCGGGAATTCGGACAACATGGCCAGTCCAGCGGAGTTGATGGCGTAGGAGCATCACATCAATGCTGGTGGTCTTTGCTTCTTCCAGCACGCTGACATTTGTCCGCCTGTCTTCCCAAGAGATTTGCAGGATTTTTCTCAGGCAACACTGATGGAAACGCTCTAGGAGTTGAGTGTGATGTCTGTAGACCGTAGAGCAGGGTTGGGAGGACAGTGGCTTTATAAACAAGCACCTTGGTATCTCTACGGATGTCTCGATCATCAAACAATCTCTGCTTCATTCTGAAAAATGCTGCACTTGCAGAGCAGAGATAACAACGAATCTACCATCAAAGGGATGATGCTCCTCTACCCTGTTCCTCGATCTACCTAGCATTGTTATAAGTGCAGAACCAATTGTAAAAAGTGGTCAAGGAGTGGAAAATCAAATTGAAAACATCTTTCCCATTTGTCTTTTATAGAATACCATTTTACCTTTTATGTCAAAACATGTTTGAAAAAAGATACAAAACAAAGACATCCTATACTTCTGTTATACTTACTTTTGCAATTAAAAGTTTTCTCTGGAACAAACAGAAAACTATGCATATCTATTTGTTAGTAGGCCTAATTTACTTGAAGAGACATATAGCTTTGAATAGTATTTTCCATGTGCTGTGTTTAATTTCCAAACCAGAAACTGTTTTGCAGGATGGGCAATAGATCTTTTTTCAAGTCTTCCCTATGTTCATATCTTTTCTTTGTTGCATGTGATCCTAACACACAATACAAAATGCAATGGACACTGCTCCTGCAAAACCATCACCTCTAATAAACCTTGTACAAATACAACAGCTTCATCTACAATACTTTATAGGATTCACAGGACATCCTGAAACAAATACCAGTAGGTTAAATTAGCATTTGCGGTGTAAATTGAGTTCGAAAGTCATCTTCAATAGTTCTTGGCACAGACTCTATAGCAAAGGTCAGAGTAAAGTATGACAGGAGAACATTACAAAATGCCCTCAACACAGAGGATCCAAGCATAATCTGGACCTGACACTCCATGTTGACTGAGTGCAAGTTTAAGGATATTCAGATGCTTTGTTTTTCTATGAGGATGCATCGATGTCAATCACTATAACTGAAGAAACACCTCAAGCAAAAAAGGAGACACCTTATCATGGTAAAACATATCATATGTAATAACACATTTTAAATATCATGTTCATAGAGAGGTACACAGCCATGCTTGTTACAATCAAAAACTAAAACCAAAAAATAAAATTTGCTCTTCAAACAATTATTTGTTTGATGGTTTATTATTTATTTATTTATTTATTTATTCATCTCTTCTTAGAAGAGATGAAATGCATCTTCAGAAAAAAGAAATGTGTAGCCAGAAAGTAATATACATATGGTAAAACAAATTTAGAAATATGCACTATATGTTTTCACAGGAGCAGAACTCATTTTACTTCGGAAGTTACTGTCACTTTTCTTTCTAATTTGATATGTTGTGGCAAGTCTATCAGGTTAAAATAAGAAAGACTTGGGAAACCAAGTTTGGGCCACAAGGAAATAAAGTGGGAAAGTTTGGTACAAGACCATTAGAAGCTTTAAAAATTGTGGGTTGTACCTACAGAAAGGCTGTGGTAACACAGTACTAATAGAAACCTGCTATTTTTCCATACTACTTCAGTTACTTTTCTGATGTTTTCTTCTACCATTGCAGAAAACTGCCTACAAAACTAGGTGTCCTTTACAGATCAGACGTATCTGAATTGAAAAGAGCCTACATGTGCTATTAACCTCATAGAGAAAGTTCATATATTTACAGGAAACAACAAAATGGAGAAACCACAAAATGTAGCCAAGATGTACACAGGGAGACAGAAGCAAGTTACACCATGATTGCAGTGATTTTTAACGGACTATTGTCATCATGAAAATGGCTGTACCTATAAAATCATTAATCTTCCTCATCTGTTGACTTATGACAAACCCATGAATGTCATAGGAGTTTCTTGGGCAAAGGACAGTCAGAGGTGGTTTTCCCAGTTCCTTCCTTCAAAATATAGCCTACAGAACGTTGGTATTTCTTGGTGGTCTCTCATCCAAGTACTATCCAGCCTGACCCTGCATACCCTGTTTCCCCTAAAATAAGACATCCCCAGAAAATAAGTCCTAGTAGAGATTTTGCTGAATTGCTAAATATAAGGCCTCCCCTGAAAGTAAGACCTAGCAAAGTTTTTGTTTTAAAGCATGCCCGCCGAACAGAACACCAGAGCATGCAGTAAATGTACGTACCAGAAAGTGTTGTACATGGAAATATTGGTAATAACAAGAAATTCTTGATAGGATTCACAGTTTGTCTGGTTATGCTGGTTTATGATGACAACTACTGTACAGTGTATAATAAATGTTCGTTTTTTGTTCAACAATAAATCTGAATTCTTCTTCATGGAAAAATAAGACATCCCCTGAAAATAAGGCCTAGAACATCTTTGGGAGCAAAAAATAATTTAAGACACTGTCTTATTTTCGGGGAAACACGGTAGCTTCCAAGATTGAATGGAACCTCAGAGAAGCATATAAAATCTAATGTTCCTAGTAATATAATTATATAAAGAACTAAACATCATTTAAAAAAATAAAGATTAGTTTTAAGCAAGTTATTATTGATTTGATTAATTTTATAAGTAACATTTTCTGCAATGAGATCAAAGCTTGGAAAAGTTATTCTTTGAACAAGCATCCTTCATTAGTTAGGCTGGCTGCGGGATTCCAGCAGTTGTAGTCCAAGAAGGAATTGTCTAAGCTCTGGCTGAACATACCACTAGATAACAAAGCTCATTCAATGTGAATAGGAGCCCAACGATTCCTCTCTGATCATGTCATCTAAAAATTGCTAAGCAAGGCTGACTGTTTAGATACACATTGTACCCACTTTCTTCCCAGCATGCAAATATATGTTTATAATGCTGTGATATTTGTCTTTCCTCTTTCAAAAATACTTTGTTGTGAGCTTCTTCATATATATGTTGCTTATAAGCACAAAAGCACCACAGGAAGTGAGAAACATTGTGCTAACAGGGCTATAGTATTGATGAATAAAAACCGTAACCCCCAGGCTAAGCTGCCAAATAAGTAGTGAATTAATTTCTGTAAAGTACTCTAACATTACAAAGGTGTGTTGAAAGGTGTCTGCTCATGTTTCAAATTAAACGCACTGCTGGTCAGCATTAGCACCTCCGCTTTGAACAGCAGCCATTTGCCTATCACACTTCAGGGGTTGGGGAAAACGGATTTTCCGTTCACACTGGAATAATTAGAACATGTCAGGAAGAATTAATTTCCTCATTTTTCAAAAGGATACACAGAAATTACCATGTTATTATATGACAGGGTCCCTTGGAGAATTGTATTAAATTTAATTTCTAGCGCAGCCCACACAACAAATTAAAGTCATAAATAAGATGGAAAGAAGCGGGACGCAGAGCATATGTTTATGGCAATGAGTGAAGCCAAGGGACCAGAAACAACTATCTTCATTTCATTTTATTTAAATCAGCCAGACACTGTGTATCTGAATGACAGCACTTGTTAATGGTGCTGAGATTATAGGCTCCTTAATTTTAGAAAAACAGAAGCAGTCAGTTGGTGTTTGAATGGGTGTTTTTTTCTAGAAAGCAGGCACTTGCTCAGATTTTTTCCTTGCATAAGAATGTAGTCATACACCAATACAATGTAGGACTCACCAGCTTCAACATTACACACACACACACACACACTACAATATTTGTTGTTATTTTAAATTATAGAATCTCATGACTGACAACATCACTAACAGGAGCTATACCATCAGTTATACCAGTACAAAACCTGGAATATTCCTCTTAAAAAGAATGAATACAATGACATACTGAAGCCATTCCAGAGCATCATCCTACAACTGTTCAGCCATAGGTGGCTTCAATTTGCTATTAAATTCATTCTTTTTCAAAGAAACTTTCAAAACTCTGAGAGGCTCCTACTCCAAATGTCCCACAAACTCACCCTGGTGACATTATTCTTGTGAGCCAATTATCAGACTTATTTTTAACAGGATCCTTGCAAGAGAATGAAGCTTTTAATTGAAATAATTTAAACTAGCTCCTGACTGAAGCATTTCAACAAAGTAAAGGACAGTCTTGCTGAAAGTTCAGTGTTGGTCACCAGGTCTCAAGAGGCTTAGGTAATGAAAACCAAAGAATGCAACATCAGTACCATGTGTGCAACAGTTTGCTTACTTTTCCTGAAATGAAAGACAAATGGCAGCTCCCTACGTTGTTCCACATACACAAACTGACTGGACCCTGTTAAATCATTCAATACTGGTAGTAGAACAGTATTTTTCTCAGTCCTCTTGAGACCGAGAGCTTACACTGCCATATAAAATACAGATTATCTGCTTTGAACTGGATTATATGGCAGTGCAGACTAATATAATCTAGTTCAAAGCGGATAATCAAAATTATTTGATTGGATAATCTGCATTATATAATAATAATAATAATAATAATAATAATAATAATAATAATAACTTTATTTATACCCCGCCACCATCCCCCCGAGTGATGGATATCAGAGAGGAAGAACCTGGAAGCACGATTTAATTATTTTAAAGAGTGATCTCAAGCCTCTACTAACCGAATTCTGGCACATCATTGTTTCTCTAATTTCAGATCAATTAGGAGGGCCAGGAGTGTATTCACATTACTCATGTATAGCAATCACCTGAACTATCATGGCTCTATTTCACTGAAGCTTGAAATTTATAATTTGGTAGTAAAGTACCTAGAAATCTCTTCTAGACAGCTTTGCTGTTCGTGAGTGGGGATTTTAGACTCTAGCAGAGAATTCTGCCTTTCTTATTTCCCTACAAATCCCAGGATTTCATAGGATGGAGCCAGGGCAGTTGAAGTGCTATCAGATATCAGAATGCTGTAAGTGTGTAGTGCAGATGGACTCCAGCATTTAAATACTTCCCAGCAAAGGGAAGACATGAAGATAGGATGACTTTTTTTTTGCAAGAAAACATTATTTGAACTTCATGATGCCATCAAAGTATCCGGGAATGCCCTGTAGAGAGCAACTTGCTTGCTTGCTTCAGGATCCTAGGATGCCCAAGAACTCTTAATAGGTGAAAGTCTTCTGGTTATGGGTCAGGGAATGATACCCAATAGGCTAAATACTTCCTAGCCTGAAATTATAATACTAATGTCCCAGTGACTAGAAGTCTCTTGAAATCTATGTTTGTGCAGTTCTTTTCTCCTGCCTAAGTAAAGCAGTGGCACTCACAAAGGGATTGTTCCTAATGGTCAGATTATACAACGCTAAAGTCAACTCAAGTGCATTTTAATAGTGTTAATAAAATTTTAATAAAGCTTTATAAAATATTAACAGTGCTGTAACACTCTTTAATACCTGCTTCTCTTTCATTCTCCGTATGCTTCAAGCTTTTGTTGCCGGTGTTATAGATTAAAATATTAAAATTGGATGTAATGACATGGAACAACATTACTTGTTGTAGCTATACTCTAGAAGGTAGCAAAGCAGACTTAAAATTCTATACTCATAGAGGCATAAAAGAGTATGAAATATTGAGCTTGACTGCTCTAAATTTGAGGAGGTAGGCCACCATAATTACTGATAATCTGAACAATGAAATTGCAAGTTAAGAGTAACGCTATATGAAATATTCTTCAGTTATAGCAATTGCAGTAACATTGACCTTCATTTCCTACGGCAATGAACAAGACGTTGCAAAGCAAACAGATATTATAATCACAGACAGAAAGGGAAATATTAACACCACTGGCTTCAAAAGAGGCATGTGATATTCTTCTTGATATTAACTGTCTCCCTCTGATCAATTTAAATTTTGTTATTTGTAACATAAAACACACACACTGCTGCAACATGATGCTGAAGTAATCTTTCCGCCATCACAATAGCAGGCACTTGAAACCTCCAATATTGTTATTAGCTGCAGTAAAATCTCACTTGTTAGCCCGTCAGTCTTAAAAAGGAGCTAGAACTTGTACCTTATAAGAAGTAGCTGCCATAGATGTGAGCACTCCCTTGGGTGCAACAAACTTTAAATAATTTGTGAATCAATTAACTGGCAATTCTGCGCACAGCTCAAATTTCACACTCCCAGGTCACTGCATCATCAGCCTGATATGAATCATAACATTTTGGAGAAAAGTTCATAATTGAAATCATTAATTAATTTAACAGGACTTTTAGTTATGCATTGCATTACATAGCTATAAAGGGGCAGGGATTAATTAGTTGTTTCTTTGGCAGTTTTCTCCACTTGGAGAAAAACTTATCCAACAGTGTCTTGGCATGTTCAGATCAGGAGCACCTCTTGCATAATGTTTTGATGTTGTATATATATTGTAATGGAGAGAGTCAGAGTGGTATAGTGATTTGAGTGTTGGACTATGACTCTACACACCAGGGTTCAAATCCCTGCTCAGCCATGGAAACTCACTAAGATAACCTTGGGTAAGTCACAGTTTCTCGGCAGCAGAAGAAGGCAAAGGAAAACCACCTCTGAACAGATCTTGCCTAGAAAACCTTGTTCACCTTGGGTTGCCATGTGTCCAAAACAACAAAATTGTAATAGGAAGACAAACCACAAAATTGCTTGCTGATGTGGCAAAAAAAATATGTTTGAATTGGAGGCCCATCATTTTGTGTAGCTCTATCTCTCTTAATTTATTGTTTATTATTAGAGATGTGCGCAAAAAAATTTCCTTCTTTCCTCCGTGCTATCATTTCATTTCAACCATTCGTCTACACAAAACGAATAATGACATTTTTGTAGGAAACTAGAGCCGACACGAAAATTAAAGCCACACAGTCATTGTGCTTGCTTTTGTTTTCCTTTTGTTTCGGTCCCATAACAATAAGCAAGTACTGAAAGAGGGCTGCTTTCCCATTACAGCTGATGTGTACCAATGGGTGTTAATAATATTAATATTAATAACAATTGTTATTCTGGGACCCTAAGCTGAGTCTGAGAGAGGTCTGCTTCCCCATGACAGCTGATGTGTACCAATGGGTGTTAATAACAGTAATAACAACAACAACAACAACAACACTCTGGGGAAGACCCAAATGTTGTAAAAGTTGGTGGGCTAAAAGGAGTCTAAATGTCCTCCATGTGTGGTGATTTTCACCCCTCTAGCCCAAAAACCGAGCCGGGGGGGGGGGGGTGAGCCTCGGAAGCCCTCCCATTGCAGCCAATGGTCCAAAACTTTTCGTTTTTCTCATAAGTCAGATGAAAATTTTATTAATTTCCATTTTCAGAAATGGGGACAAATACAAAACTGATACAAAACGGATGAAACTAAACAAAACGAGGAGTGATTCCATACAAATGCACAACACTATTTATTATGCTCAGTATGAGTTGAAACACATATCAGCAACACATCTACTCCGACCAGAGATTATTAAAACATTCTGGCATATGACAAGAGCATTTCAATGAAACAAGTCTGTTTCTAATAGCTGATAGAACAATCTTCATCAGTAAACAGGAAGGCTCAATTCCCACCTCATCTTCTAACCATAAACATCTTATGTGGAAGCATAGGAAATACTCTGGGAGCAGATTTTTGGACACCCGAGGGGCTGTAGGCAGGGAAAGTGGAGGGAGCCATCTCTACCCATCTTCTGGAATGGCCAGCCACCCCACGTCCTTACCACGTCGATGCCCATCTTTCCACACTTTCTTCTACTTTTCTCTGTTTGGAGTTGCCTTGCACCCAACTCTTGAAGACAGCTTTAGGGCTCTGCTTCCTTGAGCAACAGAAATGGAGCCCCACAGAGTCCCACCGGAAGTGCACTTACGTCATTCAATGGCCTCAGTAGGATTGCCATAAGGCAACATTTCTGAAGTGTATGGAAACAGAGCTCGAATCCATGAAATGAAGTCCTGGTCCTCCAATGTGTTTTATGGTAAGCTTTCAGCAAAAATCGACTATAGAGTCATGCTGAAAGAGCTAGACATTCCTAGAGAGGTGTTCTCGCAGACAAAAAAAAAATATGGAGTCCTGTGCTTCTTCAGGCAATGCAGAGGTTAATTTAGCACCAGCAGGTAGGTGCTCATTTCTCAGCTATATTTAGTACAAGATTCTAGCCCACCAGAACTTGTGTTGAGGAAATATCAGATTGAGTTTCATATTCTGTATAACCATTAATATCTTGCTTAAAAATTAGACTAACAAATGATTTCTAGATCTGAAGATAATACAGAACATGCAAAACCCTGTCTCCATGAAAGCTTCTCAATTAAATTTGAGGGTGTTTTTTTTCTTATGAACAAAAGTGCAGGTTTGGGTTTTTTTTGTTTTTTGGTTTTTTTGCTGCTGACTCATCTCACCTGGCTTTGCCTTGACATTTTCTCTGCTTCATCCATGCACTACCACACCCACATCTAGCCTTGACGTCTCCCTGGTGTTTACAGGTCTCTTCAGACTCACCATGAGGACAGGGACCCAAAGAAAAATCATGCAAACCCAAAGCAAGTGCCACACATTCTTATTTTTTGTATATACTACTGGGAGATAAATTCACAGCATTGAAACTATATCTATAAAAATACAGGACTAAGATTTTAAAAATCACACAGCCAAAAAGCACAGTATACATAGTTGGGTCACTTTACAGGGAAAGCCTGAGTGAATTAATACATCTTGAGCTGCCAGACTAATATTAATTGCTGCCAAGCTAATATTAATGTGGAGGGATTTCCACAAGGCAGGAAGTGTAACATTAAAACCTCCATTCTTGGAAACCATTTGGCAGATCTATCGAGGCACCATGAAGCATGTGGATTCGAGGACAACCTAAGCCGATTGATCCCAACTACTTTTGGCATATACCAATAATAAGCCTGTGAAGTTGGTCCATTAGCATATTGGCACACAAGGCTGTTGTTTTGAGAATGGAGTTACATGCTATTGAAAAAAAATGTTCCACTCAGCTCCACAGCTGCATTTAACACCAGCTGCTAAATGCAGATTTCCAGATCAGCCTCACAAGGGAACAGTACACTGGGGTAGCCCATTTTTGAGTTCACCAACATTTTTGAGTTCACTACCACTATCAGACTACTCCAGTTCAGAAGGCACTGTTTCTGTCATACCAACTGTGATGACTCATGGGCCTTGTAGTTCCTAGTACTATTGTGGCAGATGAAGAGGAAAACATGGGGTTTTCGCCGGTTCAGCAAGAGCCGGAGTCTCTTCACCTGCAGGATGTTGATGTTTGTCCTCAAGAATTCAGCCAAACAGGCCTTGGGCAGAACTCCCCCCCCCACCCCCCGTTTCCCAGAAAAGAATCTTATTCCAGAGAAAGGGGAAACAGAGAAGCTCAACGGAGGAGTTTACGCATTGCTGCCAGAAATCAAGCTGATTAGGCTTGCTTCCCTTGGGAAATTCTAAGGAGTCACACATCTGGACAGAGTTGGGTTTCGCTTCTTGTTCTCTAGGGAAAGAGTTCTGTTGGCGGGAAAACGAGACCCAATATAGGTGGTTGGCGCGAGGAATTCTTTGCGGAGTCAATTGATCAGCTTCAGGAGAGAGATCGTGTGTGGACTTCGTACCCCAGTTCCTTGCTTCTCGGATCAAGTTTTCAAGCCTTGCCTAGCCTTGCAGTTTTACCATGGACCCTGCTCCACGCTCATGTTTTGCCTTTGTTTCCAGTTATGAATCTAGCCAAGAATCAAGTTTAATTCCAGCCTTGTTGTCAAGCTTCATTGAACTCTAGGACTCTGCTAATTCCCCACACTATTGCTTGGCAAAGTGTGTGTTTCGGTCAAGTGGATTAAAACTTTGAACTCTAATATCTTATATTGGACAATACATTTTTGGACTATATTTGACCTCTTTTGAAAGGTCTGCTTCTGAACTATATTCTTCACTTGTTTTTATTGATTTTATATATTTCTTTAATAAAGATATTAGATAGAGACTGGCCTCTGTGTAAGGTTATTGGTGCTCTGCAGCCAGGGTCCTGACACCAACCAACGTTAATAAATATGACACTAAAACCACCTGTTCCTGAAGTGATCAAGATGGATCCTAAATATCTGCTCCTTCAGACAGAGTACAATATGATCCAGAGCAGGCAGTTTACCTATAGTCCAAAGTATAGGATCCACTTATCCGCAGAGAAGTGGATCCTATATCCGCACTCTTCCTTTTGTAAGGATTTAAGTTCAATGTATTGGCCTTCATCCTGTGCAGAACTGTGTCTGGGCAATTCAGATGATATAAAAACAGAGCTGGGTTTGGGTTGTTGTGAGTTTTCCGGATTGTATGGCTATGTTCCAGAAGCATTCTATCCTGATGTTTCACCCACATCTATGGCAGGCATCCTCAGGAATTGAGAGTTGGGTTTCATCACATACGGATTTACCTACACATATATCCTCTCAAACTGCTTGGGGAAATGCTGCAGAGTGAACAAGTCAAAATCATGTGGCAATTTATCTTAGGATCATTACTTTAGGGATTTCACAAAATGAGTTTCAACTTCAGGGAACTGAGTTGTCTGTAGGCTGAAGTCCATATACTGAGTCATAGACTACCACACAATCCATTTTCTGACTTAATGCTAAAAGTTTTTCCTATTTTCTAAACCGGGATCATTAGTCTATAGGTACATGAGCACAGGTGATTTGGCCAGAGTAGCAGAACTACATTGTACGTCTTAGTGTTTCAAATCATTATACAATATTTAATCCAGTGTAGAAATCAGATGGGTATTTCCTCACATACATGCATTAAAATTGATAACTTAAAATATTTACAAAATATTCCAACAATGCTGAACAGAACATGATGTCTGACTCACCAGGTGACTAGGTTGAGGTTCAGAGTTGAAAAGAGCCATCTTACAATATTGCAACTCTTGCAGCTTTTTTCTGGTATCATGTGTGAGCGTTGAGGCCAATCGTCTGATTGTAGTGTTTCCAGTCAAAGGGTTTCCAGTCAAAGGGTTTGTAGCTGAGTGCTGCACAACTATTGGCATCATGTTACCCACTCACCCAGCCAGAGTGGCCCAGATGTGGTTTCAACTCCAGTCGGGTGACTAAATATTTAAGTAGGCACCAAAGTGAGATCTCAATTCACTCCAGCCTTTGTCTTATGTCGTAAATTGTATATTGTTAATGCTCATAACTTGGTGCGGGCATTTGGCATGGGTCATAGATCCAGGATCAGGTGACCAGTGTACTCAGACATTGGTTATTTAGGGGGTCCCATTGGGTAACTCAGACATGGTGTTCAGAAGTCAATCTTGCCTAACAGATGGCAGCTACTTGCTACACACAACCGGATGACTAGGGCGGCCCAGCAGCTTCCTCTCATGCCATCTGGGCCAGATCTACAGGATCATTGATCAACAGGCAAGTTGATCAATGTTTGTAGGAGCCCCCGATAGCGTAGTGGACTAAAGCCTCATGACTTGAAGGTTGGGTTGCTGGCCTGAAAGCTGCCAGGTTCGAATCCCACCCGGGGAGAGTACAGATCAGCTCCAGCTCCATGCGGGGACATGAGAGAAGCCTCCCACAAGGATGGTAAAAACATCAAAAACATCTGGGTGTTCCCTGGGCAACGTCCTTGCAGACGGCCAATTCTCTCACTCTAGAAGCCACCCAAGTTGCTCCTGACACAGAAAAAAAATCAGTATTTGTATCTAGACCCATGTATGAACCCAACCATATCTACAACTGTAACCAAATAATGTTGTAGCCTGTTTTGTATCCAAATTATAGTGTCTGTTTAGTTGTTGGGGGTGTTGCATGCAGAGTGTATCTCACAACTGAATTATTTGCTCAGCAATCATATGCTTCAAAACACTGAACAGATTAATGCTGTGAACAGGTATTTTCAGGGAGAGGCAGCTCATATATTTAATTAAAGTTTCAATTTATCCTCTTATCCTTCATCCATCAATCTACTACTTTTTCTTCAGATGTCTTCAAACTTTAATCAAGACTTCAAACCAGAATTTAACTCTGCTTTCCAATTCTGTCTAAAGATCCACAAAGCCTATTCCTGGTTTTGAAGCAACTTAGTTATTTTGCACCTAATTATTTACACAATATTCTTTCTAAATCATTCAACAAAAAAGCAGGTAATATTTTTGTGCTTCCTGAATATCCGAACTTAAAGTACTCAACAAGATTTTATTTTGGAGATATTTGTAAGTTCTAAACACAGAACTTTATGGAAGGGGGTGTGGAGTGGATGGATGGGCGCTGAAGTGAGTGAGTGAATGAATGCATGCATGGGCAAGTCTCCTGGTGGAGAGAAAAATGTGGCATAAACATAATAACAATACCAACAACAACAGCAACAACAATAGCAACAACAACAACAACAGGCAAATGCATGGGTGAGTGGATGGGCATGTGAGTGAAGTGGGCAGGTGGGTCTTAGTGGATGGGTGAATGAGTGAGTGATGCACTCTTGCTAAAAGGGGCCAGCAAGAGGTAAAGCTCTACAAGGCAGAGCAGAAAGGCATGGGGAGGGAATGCTGGGGAGTGTTTTCAATATTGCTTTATTACAAAGGTACTGTTCTGGAACAAAAAAGGCTTCTGTTCCCTCGCGTAATAGTCGCACCCTTCTTTTGTTTTGTTTTTTTTAAGGAAAAAGTGTGACTATCATGCTATAACATTTGGTAATTAACATATAGATCAAACCCCAAACAGTAGAGTATAATACAAATAGTTTTTGTTGTAATTTGTTTATTGTTGTTTCTGAGCTCCTTCTCAAATGGAAAGGGCACATAATAATAGCGTAGTGTTAAAAACAGTACAAATCATTTCTATTAATGATTATCTATTGGTGTTTGGAAAACAAAGCAATATAATTTATAGCACACTAGCTTTGCCCGGCCACGCGTTGCTGTGGCATGGAAAATACAGTAATAAGAAGTAGGAAGGCTTTGAAGCTGCAAGGCTATTCATTCCTGTGTATTTGTTTAGGTTTTGTTTTTGTTTTTTGGATTGGAGGTCATACCTTGGATGTGTCGTGTTGTAGCATAGTAAATTGGCCAGGATGAGTAGGATTTAATGGCCTTGTAGCCTAAAAGCCTGGCGGATTCTTCCCTGGGGGAATCCTTTGTTGGGTGGTGTTAGCTTGGCTGATTGTTTCTTGTCTGGAATTCCCCTGTTTTCAGATTGTAGTTCTGTATTTACTGTTCTGGTTTTAGATATGTTTTATGGTGGGAGCCAGGTTTTTTTCATTGTCAATGGATTTACCTAGGTAAGAAACAGGCAGGTAAGTGTGGTTTATATACTTGTAGAATAATATCTAGCATGGGAGGATGATCTCTTGTCTGTTTGAGGGAAGAATGAATGCTATAATTAGTCACCTTGATTAGCCTTTAGTGGCTTTGTAGTTTCAAAGCCTGGCTGATTCCTCCCTGGGTGATTCCTTTATTGGGAGGTGTTAGCTGGCTGTGTTTGTTTTCTTTCTAGAATTTCCCTGTTTTCAGAGTGTTGCTGTTTATTTACTGTCCCGATATTAGAGTTTAAATTGTCCTGTATTATTATACCATAGGTTTTTTATATATTATTATATTTATTATCCTAATTATGTTGAAAGTGCCGCTGGGCGGGGAGGTCTCTGTCCACAATCCCCATTGGGAAGCAGCAGTGCCATCGCCAAGTGGCACAGCCTTCCCTCGGGGGTGAAAAGCTCCCAGCTGACAGGAGGAGTGGGTCCGTGGCACTGCCCTTCTGAGCGCACGTGGCAAGTGAAGGGAATCTCAGGGAAATCCCCCGCTTGTTCTTCCCTCTCGGCTCTTCTACCTTCTCTCCCTCCACCTGCTCACCTGTCAGCTCTTGCCTTTTTGCATGGGTGTTTTTTTTTCCCTTGCGCAGTTTCTCAAGGGATTCCTAACTCCATAGCTAGGCCTCACTTGCTGCCTGGCTCCAGTAGCAGCCAGGGGGAGGGAGGAGGAGAGCAGTTGGCGCCCTGGTATGGCTTTGCCATGGAAAGGTTCCCCCATGTGAGTGCTCCATTGGCCGGCCCAGCTCTCAGCGCGGAGCAGGAGAGCCACCTTCACCTGTCGTCCTCCTTCTCCCTCCTCTGGCCCCTCCTCCTCCATACTCTCATTCTGGCCCAGGTGCTTGAGGACTCGTATGCCTCCATCAACTGGGCTGAGCAGCAATGCTGCCTCCTCCGTCATTGTCCTTCCTCCTCTGCCTCCTCCTCCTGCGTTTCAGGCCTGGACGCTGGAGGACTTGCCCATCCTGGCCGAGTATGCCTCCTTCAACCAGGCCCTGCTGTAGATCCCCACAGGCATGGGGAAGGAAGAGGAGTCGGTTGATGAGAGAAATTCAAACTCCTCCCCGTGCCATCGCCTCCTCTGTGCAGGTGTGAGATGGCTGCCATTTCCTGGTGTTGTGTCAGCCTCGGAGTGCCTTTTTTTCTTGGGGGGGGGGGGGGCGACTGCTCCACGTATGTGCAGAATGCATTATTGCGTTTTTGGTTTTTTTCTTGTCATTTCCATGTAGTATTTTTATTTATTTTTTGTAAAAACACAGACCAGATGACTGTCTTTTGTTGCCAAATTTGGTGTTATTTGCTCCAGTAGTTTTGTTGTTTAAGTTAAGGGGGAAACGGTCAGAACATTTTATATATATATAGATTTGCCTTTGATCTACTGTGCCTATCCTTTTCTCTGTTAAATTACGTATTTGAGTAAAATATACCCTCTAGTCAGATGTAATGTTAAATCGTCAGATGCAACAATTGCCCAACAGTACATTTTTTCCTGGATTTCCTATAACTCTAGAAATATCTGAAAATATGCCAGTCTGGAGACCCATGAAAAAACTGACCTTTTGTGTGCACTATTGCTGAAGTGCTTAGCTTGCAGCCCTTTAGATGTCAAGAACGGCATCTTCCATCAATCCTCTCTACAGAGTATCCTGGCAAGGACTGACAGCATGTACAGACTGGCAACATATGAAACACTTTTCCACTATATAGCTTCTTTATTTATTTTTGATATCTTTATGAGATCAGAATTAAACTGTTTTCATCCATCTACTTTTTAAAAGATTAAGTTTTAATATTGTAGTTCCGAAGACTATGGGTAGTCAATTTTCCTTTAAACATTTACATGGTATTAAGCCAAGATTGTAAAACTGCAACAATACGTCTTATCAAGACTTTAGCGATTACCGAATAATACAGATATAATACATTCTTCAATGTATTATTGAAGAACCAAGATCAAAGCTACCTATCTGGATATCTAAAATTGAGGAGTTTGGGGAAGTTGCAGGATTCCACATAAACAAGAAGAAATCTAAGATCTTAACAAAAAATCTATCCAAGACAAATCAAGAAGTTATGCAAAATATGACAGGAATCTCAGTAACAAAAAAATTAAATATTTGGGAATATGGTTGACGGCCAAAAATGTGCAGCTATTGGAAAACAATTATAAATCTAAATGGAAAGAAATCAAAAATGACTTACAAAAATGGCAATATCTAAATATTTCACTATTGGGAAGAATTGAGACGATTAAGATGAACATTTTACCGAAAATTTTATATCTGTTTCAAAACTTACCCATAATCAGAACAACCAAAACATTTGTGGAATGGAATAAAGATCTTTCGAAATTCATATGGAATGGCAAGAAACCCAGAATTAAATATGCAACGATGACAGACAAAAAAGATAGAGGTGGCTTCGGCCTCCCAAATCTTAAACTTTACTTCGAAGCCAGCGCATTGTCTTGGATAAAGGATTGGTGTAACCTAAAGCGAGAACCTATTTTAAATTTAGAAAGTTTTGATTTGAGGCGGGGATGGCATGTGTACGTATGGTATGATAAGAAACAAATAGAAAAAAATTGGAAATCATTTCATCCGATCTTCCCTAATAAAAATCTGGGAAAAATATAAAAGATTTATGTACGATAAGACCCCACTATGGATATCACCGATAGAAGAAAACAACAGGAAACTCTTAGGCTGGACTGAATGGCCAACTTATAAAGAAATTTTATATAAGAAAAATGGCAGCTTTCAGATAAAATCTTTGGAAGAAATTAAAAGAAAATATAGAAATTGAACTTGGTTACAATATGCCCAAATAAAACAAAAAATTTTGATGGACAATAAAACTGGCTTCTGTACAACTGAAAACTTTTGGGATAAGATTCTCCAAAACGACAAGAAAGAAATAACTAAAATATATGATAGACTATTAGGTTGGACGAATGTAACAGAAGAAGTCAAAAACTGCATGGTAAAATGGGCCAAAAAGATTGGTAGATCAATAATGATTGAGGAGTGGGAAATATTATGGAAAAAGAAATTAAAGTAAACTTATGCATGGGATTTAAAGGAGAATTGGCTAAAATCGTTCCACAGGTGGTATATTATACCGAAAAAATTAGGGGAAATGTACAAAGGAACTCAAAACTCCTGTTGGAAATGTAAGAGTCACATTGGATCATATTTCCACACTTGGTGGTCATGCACTGAAACAAGGAAATATTGGAAGATGATACACGTAGAGTCTCAAAAATATTAAAGAAAAACTTCCCGATTAAACCAGAATACTACTTATTAGGACTGACAGATTCGTAAGCAAATTTTGACTCAAATGAAGATAAACTTTTTATATATATCAGTACAGCAGCAAGGATTACTTATGCGAAGCATTGGAAACTACAAGATGTTCCAACCAAGGAAGAATGGCAAGGAAAAATTGAAGATATTAGAGACATGGACGAATTAACATTTCTTTTAAGAGCTCATAGAGAACATTCAACAAACAAGACTGACTGGAATCTATTCAGTAGGCTTGAGCGATCCATGAAAAAATTGATTCTAAACTCGTTTCAAAAGCTGGGGGTGCCAGCGTTTCGTTTCTGATGTCATTTCCGAATTTTGCCCCCCAAAAAATTCGAAATTAACGAAAATTCGTTATTTTCGAAATTAATTCGTTAATGGCGGACGCGCATGCGCAGTGGCCAAAAAAAACAGCACGAGGGGAGATTTTACAGGACTCTCCCGCCCTCATTTTTTGAGTGATCTTCTTCAAACTTGGTACAGTGGTAGAACACATTTAACACTGATAGCTCACCAAAATTTGGAACGTTTCCCTTATCCTCTGATTTTTGGCGAATTTTCATAGCTTTTATAATAAACCATTTTTTAATAATTGCAGAAATCTGTTCCTGGTTTGAAAGTCTTATTTCCTGTTAAATTGGGTTGTCTTTACTGTGAAAGTCATTGTTCTACTTCAGAAACTTTGTTTTTGTGGCTGAAACTTTGTTAAATTGGTGTGTGTGTGATATATACTGTATATATATATATATATATATATATATATATATATATAGTCCCTGCATATGTGTGTGTGTGTGTGTGTGTGTGTGTGTATATATAGGTAAAGGTAAAGGTATCCCTTGACGTTAAGTTCAGTCATGTCTGACTCTGGGGGTTGGTGCTCATCTCCATTTCTAAGCCCAAGAGCCAGTGTTGTCCATAGACACCTCCAAGGTCATGTGGCCGGCATGACTACATGGAGTGCCATTACCTTCCCGCCAGAGCGGTACCTATTGATCTACTCACATTGGCATGTTTTCAAGCTGCTAGGTTGGCAGAAGCTGGAGCTAACAGCGGGCACTCACTCTGCTCCCGGGATTTGAACCTGGGACCTTTCGGTCTGCAAGTTCAGCAGCTCAGTGCTTTAACACACTTCGCCATCGGGGCTCATGTATACATAATATACATACACATACACACAATGTGGAGAATATGTGGAAAGGTAGATAGATAAGTTGGGAGCCACAGCGAAGGCACCTTCCTGGGAGCAAGGTCTAATAATAATAATAATAATAATAATAATAATAATAATAATAATAATAAATCCCTTACAATATCCAAGATGGCTCACTGCTACAGAATCTTGGGAGGTTTAGTTTGGTATGGTACCATTATTGGCAGAGAAAGCTAAGCTGTAGGAGTTGAAATCCAATCATTTATCCTCCCTATAGAATCAATTTTATATGCATTTTTAGCTACAGAAAAGCTAAAATCAGGACAGTAAAAGAACAACACCCAGAAAATGGGAATTCCAGACAGGAAACAATCAGGGCCAGCTAATACCTCCCAACAAAGGATTCCCCCAGGTAGGAAGCAGCCAGGCTTTGAAGCTGCAAGGCTATTCAATGCTAATCAAGGTGACCAATTGCAACATTCACACTTGCCTCCCACAGACAAGAGTTCTTTCTCCCACCCTGGACCTTCCACAGATATATAAACCCCACTTGCCTAGCTTCGCACAGACGTCAAAACCTCTGAGTATGTCTGCCACAGATGTGGGTGAAACGTCAGGAGAGAATGCTTCTGGCACATGGCCATAGAGCCCGGAATACATACCACAACAGTGTGATCCCGGCCATGAAAGCTTTCGACAACACAACCACAGTATCCATTCAAGTTCATATAGTGTTGTATGGAGACCTGTATTGGGGGGAGGGAGGGTGCGAATCTGGGCCCCTGGGAGTCGTAGTCCTCCCTCCCTCCCTCCCCGGGAGCAGCCGAGGACGGGCCTGGCCCACACCCCCTCACATCCCGGGCCTCTTCCTCCTCACCGCCGGGCCCCGCGCCAGCCTCCATCTCTGCGTGTCTCTGTCTCTCTCAGTCTCTCCATTCCCGGCTCCATCCACCGCCTTCCCGCCTCACAGAGAGACACCAGGCCTGAGCTGAGGCGAGGCGGCGGCAGCCATTTCCCCCCTCCGTCTTCCTCCTCCTCCTCGGCCTCCTTCCCCCTCGCCCCCTCCCATTGGCTGAGCCCGTGATGCCCCTTTTGCTGAGGGGCAAAAGGAAAGGGCCTGAATGGTGGGAGTTTGGGTGATTTGCAAAAGCTTTTTTTCCTAACGAAAAAAACGACGACATAACAAAAAACGGCCTCTCGCGGTTCGAAACCGCGATATCCAGACGTGTGGACAATCAAGGCCGTATATTGCTTCAAAACAAACGAAAGTAACGAATTAATAACGGGTAACGGGGAAATCGAATTATTTGAGCAAGCCTACTATTCAGAGAGTATATGGCAATTAGCAATATTTAATTTTTGGAAATTGTCAAAACAATTAGAAGACACCAGTTCAACCAGGACTAAAATAAATTACAATACAATTTGATAGGCCCCCATAAGGGACGAATGAAAGTACAAATATGTTTTTATGTTTTTAAGATGTTTGTGGATAGTGTGTGTGCTTTTTTCTCTCTCTCTCTTTCTTCTTTTTCTTTTTTTCATGTAAAAAAGGTCTTGTTGTAATGTGATGTTGAAAAAATCAATAAAAATATTATTTTAAAAAAAGACTTTAGCTAAATAATAAACTGACCAATAATCTACAAAGGAAAACATTAATTTACTACATCAGTCTTATATAAATAGAGTCTTTTTATAAAACAGAGAAATACACATTGCAAAATTTTAATTAGGTAGAATCATGTTTCTGTATTTTAAAAATAACACTATGAAACACAACTTTTGTTCTTGGATTATAAATGTCATTTCCTAATTGGTTCTATCATAAAAACATGGAAAGTTTTTCAATGAATATCTCATCAAGTCTCAACCAATTCAACATAGTTTATAGCAGCCAAAAATGTAGTGTCTGGAATATAACAACTACTTTCAAAGTAAGTACTGTACAATTAAACAGGAAATAACACTTGCAAATCAGGAACAGATTTTTATTCAAATTTTGTTACATAGTGTAGTTGTATAAAAAAATTAAAATGACTTGCTGGATAATGCCATTATTGTTCTCATTTTTAGATTCAGATTAAATAATGTGTATCTGCTTTCTTACTATCCATGAAAGAGGAACTGGGATGGGAGAGAAATGGTTCAGTACTGTTCAAAGCATAGATTGTATTTTCTAAATAATATGCTAACAAACTCTCAGACAGTAGGATTAGAATAGAAATTATCCTCAGGCAATAATGTTTGTACATTACTTTTATATCACAAACCATCAGCACGTTTTATTTAAGTCCTGCTAGTCTGTTGTATAAATTGTTTGTAGACAAATTTTACATTTTACCCCTTTTAATTTGCTTTTAGAAACTATACATGGGAAGCACTTTGTACAAGTATAACAAAACTACCCATAGCTTTTCTCACATTTAGAGATAATCTGTTGCATTCATCTCTATTCTTCTACATGCTACTCTAGTGTTCCATAATTGTGAAGGCTGGCCTCCCAGTTGTTTTTATTTCTCAGACACATTCCCTTTTTCATTTACTACCTTTGTAAAACTCATCAACTCATAGAAGTTCAAAACAGGGTTTTGGCAAAAGCTGCTTCTATAAATGAAGGGGTCACAATAGTAGGATACCATTCAAATTCATCAGATTCATGAAAAAGAAGGAAAGTTCCCATGTGTTCTCTCTGAAGGACTGAGACTGGATCTATATCCCAGGATCTGATCCCAGATTATCTGGCATATAATCCAGTTCAAAGCAGATAATATGGGATTAGATCCTGGGATATAGGGCAGTGTAGATCCAGCCTGAATGTCCAGTCACAGCAGGTAAGGAGAGGAAGAAGTTGTAGTTGTATCAGAGAAGGAAACTCCTATCAGGTGAATAGAGCTCAAATTTGCAGAATGGTTCCTTCAGTCCAAAATATGTTTGTACCAGCAGCAGACAAAATGAATTTGGACTCAACAACCATTGCAAAATCATAATTTGAGGGCTACAACTAAAATATTCCATGTAAAATTCTAGTCTTCTTTAAAAACGGATCTAGCTATGAATATGATCAGGCCTTATAAACTGGGAAGAAAAGTACAGTTTTACTTCATGAATATGAGCAGTACAAAAGGAGTTGTATCCAGACTTAGTCATAGTTGGAAAGGACAGTTGAAATCAATGGGAATCAGAATGGCCACAATTAGCTTATGTCCCATTAACTTTAAAGGGACTGCTCTGAGCCTGAGTAAACCCAAGCCAATTTATTTTCATTTTATGTTATCTGAAGTGTATTAAAAGTATCTGTAATACCTATTTGCTAGGTCTACATTATTCCTGTTTGTTAGTTTAATACATGAAAAAATGTTATAGTATAGTAATTTGTAACCATTTATTCTAATTCAGAAGTTATCATTTCACACCAAAATCAATGCCTATGAAACTTATTTTTTGAAGTAATGGTCCCAGAATTCTCCAGTAAGAATGACTGGAGCTGTAATCCAGGTTTTTTCCCCTCAAAGTCTGGCACAGTGAGTGTGCAAATAAGTTACTGTAAGATTATTTTTCTCCACAAGTCATATATATTCAAGCATGAGCTGGTCTCCCAACCTGTGACTACTGCAGACAGGGATACAATATCTACCTATTGTTTTTCCATACAGTATTATTTCAATTTTTCTGGGTCTTCTAATGGACAGATAAGAATGCAAGTCTTTTCTCATGCAGATGTACCCTGAGAACTCCACCACTCCATTTCATGAGAGCAGTTAATAGTCATACCTTTTTTTAAAAAAGGCACGTGCCAGCAGTGCTCTTGATGCTCTCTATAATAAATCAGGGCATCAATTACCATTTTTGTAGAAAGGGTGCTTTTCTAAACTAGAGTTTTATATTTTAATATATAGTGGAAGCTTATATAGTCACAAGCGATCACTTAATTGATCTTATTCGATTATATCACTTGCTTGAGAATTGTGTTATCAAGGGCAAATTTTAAATCTATTGTTCAATATAACCAAAAATTGCTCAATTCAAGCTAGGTCTCACCTTCAGAACAGTACACATACAAGGTGGGATAATGCTGCTTTCTCTGAACAGTTGGAACATTCAATCAAATTAAGCAAAGCTTTTTCAGTTTGTATTCACTTTATATTACACCAACGTGGAGCAACAAAGACAATAATTGAGGGAAGGCATATGAGACAAACTTCTCCCTTCAAATATTTAGGTGAATGTGCAAGTGTTACCTGGCCCGTTACAGGCTGATTCTGTTCTCTAGCAGTGTCCCGTGATAGTTGTCATCAGAGGAGAAGCCAGCAAGACAGCAACTAGCAGGTCTATTAAAAACAAAAACAGAGAAAAGGTCACAGACACATAATTCCTTTACTTTGAAAAAAATGCATGTAAACTTGTTTTTGAGAAATACAATATGGCTATTCATTTGAACTTGGACACTTTCTTTTCTTTTCAGACCAAAAATTTTAGTCCTCATGCCTTTTTGTCATTTCAGAACCAATTTCTAGCTGGCTATCATATTTCTGTTTTGGAAATTAGAGTTTGGCTATGACTATGAATAGTGGGTTTCAGGGTCATATTGTCTCTTGGCAAATGACATTGTCATTTGGTTAATTGTAAATAGTTAATGTTAAATAATGACTAATAATTTTATTTAAACAGCACAGTATGCCGTGCATTACCTGTCATATATATTATGAGGTTCAAAGATTTTGCTATTTTTTCACATTCATACTTCAATAAGGCAGAGCGGGAACCATAAGAAGGGAACTTGACCTGGACAAGGCCACTCAACTTTTTTATCCACTGATGACAAAAATGCAACAACATGCTACCACTGGCCTTAAACATCAAACCAAATAGTAATTCATAGGCTCCATACATGAAAACCCAAGCATTATCATGAGCTCCATTTCCAACCTATTTTATGTAGGATATTAGTAATAATGAGTTAACCCTATAGTGGGTTATCAGCTTACAAGTAACATATCTCCACAGTTAGGCAAGCATTTCTAAGCTCCAATTACAAATGCTTAATTCACTCTTGTTTCCAAGTCCCATTGCATTAATTTCCTATGAAAGCAAATTGATGCTCAAAATTTTACTACACTTTTCTCATTTATAGAGCAAGGAATGCCAAACAACAAACTTGGATTCAGAACAGAAGAGGATATAGGGGTCATATTGCAAATATACAATGAATAATGGAATGTATCAAACTGAAAGGTTTCTTAGAAGATTAGAAGAAAATCAACCTGTGCTTTGCAGATTATAGCAAAGCCTTTTATTGTGTAAATATTTTATTGTCCTGTTGCATGACCTCTAATTAGGGCAAGAGGATATTAATTTATATGCAGAATATATCAGATGGAAAACTGGGTTATACTCAGAAGAAGAAGACATATAAAATGGAAGAAGGAAAATCAGCAATTTAAGATGTGCAGAGGATACCAAACTTTTAGCAGGAAATAACAAAAGACTTAGAACTACTACTGAGGAAAGTTGAGGAAGAAACTGCATAATCTGAGCTACAGTTGAATGTTAAGAAAACAACAGATGATATAGGTAACTTTAAAGCAGATAGTAGAAACAACAAAATTGTAAAATGTTTTCTGTACTTTGGGTCAATCATAAATGAAAATAAAGACTGTAGCCAAGAAATCAGAAGACTAGGACTTGAAAGGGCAATTATGAAGGAATTAGATAAAATCCTCAAGTGTAAAGATACATTGTTGAAGACTAGTGTCAGGATCATCCAGGATGTTATATTTCTGATTTCCATATATAACTGTGAAAGCTGGACACTAAGGAAAGCTGAGAGGAAGAAAATCAATTCATTTAAAATGCGGTCCTGGAAGAGAGTTTTTGTTTTGTTTTGTTTTGTTTTGTTTCGTGTCAGGAGTCGCTTCTGGTGTGAGAGAATTGGCCGTCTGCAAGGACGTTGCCCAGGGGACGCCCGGATGTTTTGATGTTTTTACCATCCTTGTGGGAGGCTTCTCTCATGTACCCGCATGGAGCTGGAGCTGATAGAGGAAGCTCATCTGCGCTCTCCCCAGATGGGATTCGAACCTGGCAGCCTTCAGGTCAGCAACCCAACCTTCAGGTTACAAGGCTTTACCCCATTACGCCACTGGGGGCTCCTTAGGAAGAGAGTTCTACAGATACAATAGACTTCTAAAACCACCAATAAATTGCTCCTAGAGCAAATCAACCCTGAACTCCTACTAGAAAGTAGAAACCAAAATGGCTAAACTGAGGCTGTTGTACTTGGAACATGTCATAAGATGCCAGTCACCATAAAATATAATAAAGTGGAAGGCAGTAGGAAAAGAAGAAAACTGTGGTTACAGGGAATAAACTCAGCCCTCACTCTGCAGAACTTGGTCTAGATTGCTGGTAAGAGAATGTCTTGCAGGTCGGTCAGTCACAGAGTTAATAGAACTGAAGTCAATTTGACTGTAATTAACAACAAAAACAAATCCTATCTATTTAAAATTAAATATGTTAACCACATGTTAAAGAATTTAACTGTAGTTGTGTTTCTCTGTAATAATAATTCGACAACACAATAATTCTTTGTTTTTAAGTGGCTCTCATCTGCTTCTGCCATATATCTCTGAAATTCAGGTTAAATACTCTCTTCCCTTGACTACTGCAGCTTCCTTGTGGAATTTATAGTACTCTCTTCTCCATCCTAAAAGTGGATAATTGTGTTTAAAAATTCCATTTAATCCCTGTATCATATATGTTATTTCTTACAGTGCGTAACATTGAAAATATACATCTATACAATCATTTTGTATCTAAAGAGACTCTAAAGTAACTCATTCATACTCGAGTCCAATTTAGGATACCTAAAAATAAATTAAAATCTCAGTGCTAGTTTTCAAACATCACAGGTTTCCTCATCAGATGAAGACATTTTTTAAAAGGAGAGAAGAAGGCAGGGATTGAGAGTGATAGTCGCATAGCTCACATTTTGTTTTCGGAAGGTAAGAGAGGAATTTCTATCTATGGATGTACAAGCTAGGTGATAAAGAAAGCTGAAAGGAAGAAAATCAATTGAAATGAGGTGCTGGATAAATGTTCCATGGAAACTACATACTGCTAAAAAGATAAACCAAGTTATAGCAAATTAAACCTAAGCTCTCCCTAGGAACCAAAATAACTAAACTGGTGCTATCTTGCTTTGGACATATCATAATATGATCTAATTCATAAAAATGATAATTTTAGTAAAGTGGAAGGCAGTAGGAAAAGAGGGATACTTTCTTACAGATGAATTGATTAAATCAAAACACAAATCTGAATTGTAACCTGAGCATTCATAGAGTTGCACGCCTTGAAGTCACCTTCAAGGTAAATAACAGCAATACATGGAAAGAGGTGTAGATCTGTTTCCAAAACTACCTTCTAATAGTCTTGGGTTTATTGAGAAGAAGACAGACAACAGAAGCAGTAATAAGATATAGTTCTCCATTTTGAATACATTTGTTGCTGTTGTTGTTATGTATTTTCAAGTTGACTTAGTGAGAAATGCACAAAAGAGGCCCATTGGCTGGTAGTAACTTGCCTAAAGTCAGTGGATTTCTATGACTGAGCAGAGCTATCCTTAAAATCTCAAACCCATCTTACTTGTAATTGCTAGCTATGAACAGCTTTTAGACAGATCCTGGATTTAATTTCCATACAGGTTCATTATTATGGCCTATTCTACATTGTACTGGCCAATATTGTACAATGCCTAAACTACTATTTTTAGAAATCTAGTGCAGGAAAAAGTAAAAACAGATCAGTTATCACAGTTTATTACTGTACCTACAACAATGTGGCATCTTTATGAGTTTACAGACACACTATGTTGGAATAATGATCTTATTAGGGAACCATAGTAAGAGAAAATAGATGTTTTAGGTAAATGTGGAGTGGAGAAAATATTGCAGGAAGTGTAAAAATTGTACATCAAAAATAATGTCCTGCTGCTGTGATGTATCTGAAATATCTAACACAGTTAAAAGAAATGGTCAGAAGGATGTGCATTTGAGAAAATCCATGGCAGACCAACATCTCTTTCCAAAGGGATAATCATTCTTACAAGATGTCATGCCTTGCAAGGCAAGATGTGGACAGGTGCTGACATCTTCCAAAAATGCCATTTTTAATTCATCTTCTTCTAACACCTAGAAAAATAAAAATCATCATCCTTTAGAAAGATCAGCCTGAGGTCACGGGTGTCGTATTTATTTTAAGAATATTTTCACTGACCAAGTCTAACAAACAAGTACAGGTGTACCGTAGTTAACACAGCAGATGTGTTCTTAGCTGTTACTTCTTTAAAAGAAAATTTAGTACTAAAGGCAAAAAACTGGAAAGAATGAGAATGGGTTCTACATGACAGAAAAAGAAGCGCAGTTCAACATGTTCTAGCAAACTTTTTATTCAAAGCTAATAATATGCACATGTGAAATGAAGCAACTAGGTCATGTAAACTTTGCGTAAGTTTAAAAAATGGAACCTTCTAGTGACCTATTGAAGGATTCCTCCAAAATGCATCCAGCACTGACATTTCCTTCCATAAACCTCCACTTTTTATTATTTCCATTATTTACATTTGGTGACCAAAAATACAGATCTATAACTTGTTTAAATATGCTTGAGGTAGCTGGTGAGGCATGCTTATCTGCTGTCCTTTTCCCTTTAGCTTTGTTGTTCACAAAGAGATCCTGGAAACAACTGCTGTTGTGGCTCCCACAAGTGCTCTAAGAGAGTTCCCTTCCAGACAGAGCCCAAAATACGGCCCCTGACAAACTTTTTTCTGAGGCGTCCAAATGATGCCTCAGATAAAAAAAGGATTGATTTGGGACAAAGCAGGATATACCTGCTTTGTCCCAAATTGATTAGATATCCCTTTAGACCTGGGCCTTCCTGAAAGGCCCAGGTCTAATGCGATATGGGCCCTGTGGGAACAGCCCCTCGGTTAGTTGTGGAACTACAGCCCAATTCACATCCCCACAGCCCAATTCACTTCTTCGTGCTCCATGAGCCCAGAGAAGTGAAGAGGGCACCCACACCCTACCCTACCCACACCCAAGCTCTTAAAATAAGAATAAACTTACCAGGCATCATTAGGCCTCTCTGGCAGGCTTCCTGGTGCATAGAAATGATGTGCCAGGAGGTGGGGGGGAATTGCTCCTGCCCCCCACCTTCTGGAGTATTATTTCTATGCGCCAGGAAGCCTGCCGGAGAGGCCTAATGGTGCCCGGTAAGTTTCTTCTTATTTTAAGGGCTTTGGGGGGGGGATTGGTGGCCCCATGCCCTCCCAGAAGTTACTGTGAGGGTATGGGGACACCAAGGGGGAAAGCCAGTTGTTTTTGGTCGGGTGTGGGGACAACAACGTGGGTGAAAACAGGTTACTTTCACCCATTGTCACCTGCAATAAATTGCTGTCTGTAAGTGCCCTGAGATGAACAAAAAACAAAACACAACCTTGGAAAATATTGACTTTTGTTTTGTTTGTCCAGCTAAAATTAATTATTTTTAGGCACATGACATTACACTCTCATTATAATGACTTTTTGTTTCATCTTTGTGATCTTCCACAATAGATAACAGGTATCTGTTTTGATACATTTTAAAAGAATATAAAAGAAACTTGAAAAGAAACTTTTTGATTTAAGGCTCAAATTTGGAAACACAATTAAAAACTTATCTAATAGAAGAAAGCTATTACACAGGCTTCCTCAGGTGGATAAGGCAAAATGAACTCCCTATACCAGGGACACAATTTATTTAGGCTGTGAAACAAGTATCTTTTGAAATTGCTTTTCATTGACACATTCGAATATAAGGAATAGACTTATGACCTTATCACAAAGGCCAGGTGAAGCATCCCACTTTGCTGGCAAAGAGAGGAGCAGCAAGGCAAATCCGTCATCCCGCACACTGCATGTCTCGCTGTGATACGTCCCCCATCACACATGGGAAACGTCGTCTGAGTGGTGAGGATTCGTACAGGCTCCATTGGAGCCAGCAAAACAAAGGCAGCTCCCATGTTGAGAGGAAAGTGTCATACAATGCTTCCACTGCTCTTGTGGGCGGAGCCTCAGCCGGAAGCCCAGCAACATCGTAGGCTGGGCTGCGTGCCCATCCATTGCCGGACTGGCAGAGAAGCATCCTAGGATGCTTCCCAAGCCCTGTCTGATGAGGTGGTTATTCTACAAGACTTGGTTTATTATGATGTGTTAGAATTCAGTAAAATGTGTGTTTGTGTCTGTGTCTGTGTAATGTATGTAGAATCAAGGTACTATTAAGAAGTTATTAGGTGCTTACTGACATTATTGAAAAATTTGCTCAGACAAAAGCAAGAAATTATACAGTAGAGTCTCACTTATCCAATATAAATGGGCCGGCAGAACTTTGGATAAGCGAATATGGTGGATAATAAGGAGAGATTAAGGAAAAGCCTATTAAACATCAAATTAGGTTATGATTTTACAAATTAAGCACCAAAACATCATGTTAGACAACAAATTTGACAGAAAAAGTAGTTCAATACGCAGTAATGCTATGTAGTAATTACTGTATTTACGAATTTAGCACCAAAATATCATGATATATTGAAAACATTGACTACACAAAGGTGTTGGATAATCCAGAACGTTGGATAAGCGAATGTTGGATAAGTGAGACTCTACTGTATTTTGAGATGCTTTTTATTTTGTTGTGAACTTTTATTATGTAAATCCATATAGTTTTTTAAATAAATATAGATCTTACTTTTGCATTATCATTTACACTTACTTATTTTATGCTAAACTCAGTAGACTGAGCATCACATTGTCCTTAACCTTAGTGGTAGGTAAGGGGTCTTGCCACAGATCCTGGCCTGGAGACCTATTTCAGGATGTGGGGCCATGCTTGCTATTAATCTTGCCTGTTATAGGCAGACACAAAAGGCTCCAGTAGGATCAACTGCATTTTTACAAGCATAAATACAGTAACAACAAATTAAATAACTTCCAATTTGCTGCACTTCAATGACAACTAATATCTGCTACCCAAGGCATCCAGCTCACCCTGTCTTGTGACAGGGCCAATTCTGCAGTATGTTAACATTGGAAGAAATATCAAGATGTTGCAAAAGCCAAAGATCAGCATGGCAGACTTTTTGCCACTTGCAAGTCATCTGCTAAACTGTAGGATGACATTCAATTACTTTGTCAAGACTTCTAGAGAGCCTCACTGGCTTCACAAGATCAAATCAATAGTCTCTATTTAGAACTGATTTCTTCACTACTTGTAGTCCTTAACATATTGCAATTTCTACATATAGTAAAAAAATAAACCATATAAAGGTACTTCAGACAAAGTAAATCCGCAGATCACATAAAAACATACAACTATTATTATATAATCTAGTTGCTTTTATGATTTCAATTAAATGGTAACTTGTTCCAAGAGCATTTAAATGTTTAGGATTTGCTAACTATGGTTAATCTTCATTCAACCTAAGATTACACAGAGTAATTACATGTAAACATGAAAAAATGAATCAAATGATAAATCTGTTCCACTGGCAGGCACCACGTTGTGTATTGTATCATACGTACAGTTACAGTCACATTGGTAAGCTAAAAATATTGGTGAGGATCTAAAAATGATGAACAGTGCCTTTTTAAATTAATGTCTTATTAGTTGGGTGAAGTACACTGACAAAGAATAATTTATGCTTATTCAAACTGCTCTCGACATCTTCAGGTGTTTCCAAATGAGCTCACAGAAGAGTGATTAAATGCATCTGATAACAAGCCACACATTGCTGAAATTACTTACCGCCTCATTTTATGATTAATTAAACATGTAGATTAAAGTTGCAAAAGAATTTAGATTAATGAGCAAGTTAAGTCTTGCTGATATAAGTGAATTGGGAATTGGATGCTCTGTGGAACTTTATAAACATGCATTTTATAATGAGTAAGACAAGGCTACATGTTGAATCCCTGCCACAAGGGCCTTTGACGATACAGTCTTTTTTAACATGGTTTGACAGCTTTCAAATAACATTCTACTATAGGCTTTAGACTTTGTGCATTGCTGTAAAACATGAGACTACATAACTCATGTATTAGGAGTACAATTATTTCCAGGCTCTCCAAGGTAATGACCCCCTGTAGCAGCAGCTGTTCAGAAAAATTACAGGCTCAATTGTTATTTTAATCAGAGAGAGTTTAGTAGTTAAAAGCAGTTATGCAACTTGTAAAATTATATGACACCTCATCAGTGCTTTCTCTACAGCATCCTTTAGCAAAAAAAATTGAAACAAAATGGAAAGAAAAATAGAAAGTACCACAGCTTGAGCTTATTAGTAAAGCTTGGTACTCAATCATTCATAAAAAATTCAGGGCCATTTATTAGTGTTGCTTCTGTGCAAGGGAAGGTAATGTTCAAATTTACGATAATTCTTATCAGTTTCAAGAGTGTTTCAAAATATCTGTTGGGTTTGCTGAACTTCCAATTTCTCTCTCTTAAGAACAGCTTTCTCTAATCCATGAAGTTTAGTCAGTGTCAGAAAGCTAAGCTGGACTTTACGGTTTTGCAAGGCAGAAACAAATCAAATTGTTTACAGAAAACCATAGCACCCTATATTCCATATAATCATTCAGCAGAAAGAAGATGGAACAGTTAACATTACACTTAATGATTGTAATACTAATTGCACAATGCCATTTCTTGAGAGGCCTTTACTGTAGCTTGAAATTAATCCACACAACATTTAATATGAACATCTAAAGTTCATCAATATCGAGAGGTCCACACATTTCCCAGGCCTTTATTATGTTGTGTACGCTCTTTTTTTCTATGGTGTTTGTTCACAGTACACATACTGAGGCGGGAAACCATAATGATGTATCTATTTCCCAAATGCCTTCCCTGAATCCCTCTATAACAGATAGTTATTCACCAATATCTAATTTTCCATTTTTGGCAAGGTAATGGAATGTGGGGTAGCCTCATGTCTACAGGAATTTCTGAATGAAATGAAATATTGTGATCCTTTTCGATCTTGTTGTGAGACAGATGTGGTTTTGGTCATCTTAGTGGATGGCCTACACCTGGAACTTTTTTTTCGTGTCAGGAGCAACTTGAGAAACTGCAAGTCATTTCTGGTGTGAAAGAATTGGCCATCTGCAAGGATGTTGCCCAGGGGACACGCAGATGTTTGATGTTTTACCATCCTTGTGGGAGGCTTCTTTCATGTCCCCATATGGGGAGCTGGAGCTGACAGAGGGAGCTCACCCACTTTCCCCAAATTTGAACCACCGACCTGTTGGTCAGCAATCCTGCCAGCACAAGGGTTTAACCCATTGCATCACCAGGGGCTCCAGGAACTGGATGCCCTCCTATTTAACAGCAGCTGATATTGGCATAATTTCACTTGATGAATGATGGTAATGGGTCTTCAGCATCTACAACATCCCGCTGGGGAGCACAACCCCCCCCCTCTCGCCGTAGCCCCAGCTTCTCAAATTTAAAGAGAGTGTCACCATCCAGAGCTGAAGATTCCTGGTAGTCTGCATCTTCCTCTCAGTCTGATCTTCCAATGCCAGATAGTGAGTTATGCACAAGGGCTTCTGGGATGGGATTAGAGACTTTGAGTAATGGCAACTCAATTTCTCTTAGAGGGCTGGCCTTAGAATAGGCATGGGCAAACTTCAGCCCTTCAGGTGTTTTGGACTTCAACTCCCACAATTCCTAACAGGCAGTAAACTGGCTGGGATTTCTGATAACTGAAATTCAAAATACCTGGAGGGTCAAGGTTTGTCCATGCCTGCCCTAGAAAATGGTACTGAGATATTGCTGCTCAACTCCATCAAGGTCCTATCCCCATTCTATTCAGTATCTACATGAAAAGTGACACCTAAGTCTATTTTTCCTTTCCACCTCTTCACAAGCTGTTTCAATTTTAAATCAGTGCCTGGCTGCAGTAATGGATTAATTGAAGATAAACAAGCTGAAGTTTAATCCAAACAAGATAGATAGGCTTCTGGTTATCTGAAAGGTAAATGAAGGAATAGCACTGAATGGGATTACATTTCTTTTCAAGATGCAGATTTGCCTAAATTTAGCCCCAAATCTCACTTGCATATTTAAGGCTAGGACACGGATGGTGCCTTTTCCTGAAGATACCTGATCTGCCCATGTGGAAACATGCTTTAGTTACATCCAATGTGAATTACTGTAACACATTCTACACGGAGCTGCCTTTCAAGAATGTTCAGAAACATCCTCTGGTACAAAAAGCTGACACCAGCATGTAAACTCAGGTATTGCAGGAGCAATACAACCATAAGCTGCCAGTCTGTTTCTGGGCACTATTCTATGAAATCCTATTCTTAGGTGCAGGACCCATCTACATGGGCCAAAGAGTCAGGACAGGGATGGAGTCTGTGGCAACCAGATGGGGCTCATTCATCCAAATCTGGTTATCACTCATTGCATCCACTGGCACTAGCCCAAAAGATGAAGTGATCAGAGAAGGGAATGGGAAAGAGGGGGCAATTCCTACTTTCTCCCATTCCCACTCTTGCATTCCCTAGTTGCTCTGACCTGCATCAGTGGATGCAACAATGACCATCGCCAGTTTCGTGACTAGTGGTCGCTGCTAAACTGAGGACAACAGTGAAAGGTAAGAGTGACAGACATAGACTCCACTAGCAGCTGGGCCGGCTTGGTGGTGTGCAGTGTGGACATCAACCAGCCACTGAGCTGGCTTGGCAGCTGGCTTTGTAGAATTTAGCAGTACAGATCTAAAGTACCCCACTCTAGATCAGCATTGCTGTATGTGACAATGTAGATGGGCCCCAAGGTCCAGAATATCTGAAAGACTGTGATACTACATATGAGCTTGGCTGTGCTCTGAGATCCTCAGTTGAGTCCCTTCTCCTGCTTTCACAAGCATGCCTGATGGGGTCACAAGATAATGTCATCTCAGTGGCTGCCCCTAGATTTTGGAACTTCCTTTCAAGGAAGACCAGAATAACCCCCCCCCCCTCCTTGTTGTCCTATTGTCATACAAATACTTTAAAAAAAAATTCTGACAAGCATTTAGAATTGAAGGTTTTGAAAAACAGAGCAGTAACAGATATTGCTTTATCGTTCTAATTGCATGTTTTAAATTGTTTTATTATTTAAAATAGTTTCATTCTATTTTAATGTTGTTCATTTGTATGTTTTTAGCTATGCTGTCCTTTTAGGGATAGTTTTAGGGAAAAGGCAGGTTATAAACAAGATGATGATGATGATGATGATGATGATGATGATGATGATGATGATGGTGATGATGATGATGATGATATATTTTTAGTTATAATTGAAGACCAGAAAGTACAATAGTACAACACATGACTCAGCTCTTAAATTATGCTGACCATTAAATCAATTTTCTTTCCCACCTCCCCTCTTCTTAAGCTTTAATAATTTTATCTTTAACTCACAGATACATTTAAGTGTTTTCTCGTTAAAATGAAGAATGTGTTTAAACTGTTTTAGTTTTTTGTTTTTTTAAAAAAAAATCTTTTGAATAATTGTTTTTTAACTTTTGCATTAATGGAGGTGAAGGTTAATTGTACCTTGTGTTAATCTGGATGCAAGCCACCTTGGGTCCTGTATAAGGAGAAAGGCAGTATATATAAAATATATACTGTAAATATGTATTCCCATTTGTCATATATATGAGAGTGACAATACAGCAAATTATTCTACAATACCTTTTACTTTCCTCCCATAAATGCATCTCTCTCTCATCCTTGCTTCATTGATTTCTGGGGCAAGAGCAAAGGCAGGAAGAACAGAGTGAAGCATCACTTCATTAAATCTACTTGCCACCTATATTATCAGTGATTGTCTGGGTTGCATCTGGAAAAAGCTGGCTGTATAAAAGGGACAACACTGTCTAAACTGCCAGTCAGGGAAACCAAAGCTGTAACTAAAATCAAACGGTAGGTATAAGCAACAGTGGGATGGAACTTTTACTGGCAGCCGTTATATATTATTATTGTTATTGATAATTCTTTCATACACTGATGTTTCTTCTATACTGGTACTTGAGGCAGGTTGCAAAATTTAGAATGAATACAAAATAAAAGCCAATTAAAAATTATTATGCACACTACGATCGATGGAGGAGGCCCTGCTCTCGGTCCCACCCCCATCACAGGCACGGTTGGTGGAAATGAGAGAGGAAGTCTTCTCTGGGATCACTCCCTGCCACTGGAACTCCTTTCCCAAAGAAATAAAAATATCCCCCACCCTCCTCTACTTCAAAAACTTTTGAAACACACCTCTACAGCTTAGTGTATAAAGAGAAGGAGGATTAGCACAATCAGCACTTTGTGGCTGCTATTTTGAATTACAACTGATGCTTGGAGCATTTTGCAGTTTGGTCATTTTAATTGTTCAGGACAAATGATCTTGTGCTATTATGTCTTATTGGTGTAATCATGCGTTATTTCAGTATTTGTATCTCTTACTATTTTATCTTAATTCTATTTTGTAATAAGTCTGTTCATGTTTAATTCCCTTTTTTATATTGTGTTTTGAATTATGGCATTGAAGGTTTGCCCCTCTGGGGAGAAAGGGTGGTCTAGAAATAAAGTATTATTATTATTATTATTAAATTAAATTATACATAAAATTAAAACAATTTAAAACATTAAGAAGATGTAAGAGGAAATAAAATAAAACAGCACACTGTTTAAATCTCTTGCATACGGTTATTTTTTATTATTATTATTTTATTTCATTTATACCTCACCCTTCTCCCCATGCGGACTCAAGGCAACTAACAACCTCACAATCTCATTACAGTTCATAAATACCTCTCAGAACATAAAGATTTTCCCTTGCTGACAGAAAGACATCAAGAAGGAAGCCCTCCTAGACTATTTAGGGAAAGAAATTCACTGCCTAAAGCAAAACTAAACAGAAACAGAATTCTGTATTGTATACCCACCACTTGTTATTTTTAGCCATGAAGAAAGCTAACACATGATGGAGAAGCGGTCTAGCATTTTCTTCTCAATTTGCAATATTTGCATATTAAAAGAGATATTTGTTTCATTGAAATTTAATAGAGACATGGAAGATAAAATTGTATCTATTCATATGGGAGTAAAAATGTTTTGAACAGCTGAATCACACAGCATTAGAATATGTTAAAATTGGATAGACTCGTCCACTTTAAGAAAAACAAACTTGTGGACTCTGCATAGGACTGTGAGGGTATTCCATGAAATGCCCTTACTTCCACTTTAAATTATTTCACCACTTGGGAGATAAGAAATCATTAATGGCTAATGGATACAAGCATATTTTCCTGCCTCCATTTGAATGGAAATAGTTATTACTTTTAAAAAATGTTTCATAATGATTAAACATATGATTGTGATGCAATTCAGTTACACCTTCCTTCCATAGTTTTCCAACATTCTTGGAATTCTGTCTGAAGCAGTTATTAAAATAGTATGGGACAGAGAAAGAGACAGAAAGAGAGATGAATGCAGACAAATAACATAGCCAAAATAATTGTCCAATTAATCAACACAGTTATGACATCTCCCAACGCCACTGCCCTGTCAACAGAGAGCAATGCTGAATACCTAAAAAGGCTCTACCAAAGTTACAAGTTATTTTAAAATGGGAATGGCACAAAAATTACCATCCAGAGAGAGCTGCCTGGGAACAAACACATACAATAAGACAGCAGAACAGAAACCTACAGAATTTTCCAGTTAGCAAAATTATTATTTTAAGAGTGGTCTATTTTCATTATTTGCCAGCTACATAGCAATTTAGTTAAGAAAGAAAGAAACCATTAACATAAAAAAGGAAACTGCACCAAGAACTGTAACAACAGTCTTATTCTGGAGACTGGCCAATGGAAAATATCGTTAATTGGTATTTCTTTCCTCACAGAGAGCTTTATAGAAATCCTTTTCCTGCAAGAGGACATATTTCCACAGATGGAGAGGGGACAGTTTCTATACTATCGGCTGATTACAAAAGAACTAGCATCAGTTTTTAGCTGCTCTTTAAAGGGCGATTCTTCTATTAACACTTTAAAATGGAGCCTAAAGCATTCTGTAAGATGCAATTTCTGTTTATACATTTTATACCCAGATTCGGAAGACCAAGGGAAAAGCCACAAACTATCTAAACAGTCAGTGAAAATATTCAAAATCATACTTTTCAGAATAGAGGGATTTGGAACTTAAACCAAAATAGCCAACTTAAACATTCATAGGATCCATTTATTTGGGAAATATTTTTCCATTGATAATCTAGTTTCCTGATGTACAGATATATTTAATCAATCACAATTACAAAACCATTCACTCAAATGATTTCCAGTGAAATTAGAGGGAAATAGTAGGTAATCAAGGACTGTAATGTTGCTGTAGAAGCTGTGACTTCCATAGAAATGATGCACCATTTTTGTCATTTCCCTGCATGAGTAAATTATATTTGAAGTACAGGTTGAGCATCCCTTGTACGGAATTCCATAAAACTAAAAAAAAAAAAAAACCTCCAAAATATAAAATTGTCCACTTGGGTGACTGAGATAATGATACCTTTGCTTTCTGATGCTTCAATATACACAAATATTATTTCATACGAACATTTATTAGAATATATTGTATATAGATTACCTTCAGGCTACAAGGTAGATATGAAACATAAACAAATGTCATGCTTACACTTCTGTTCCATCTCCAAAGCATCTCATTATCTATGTACAATATGTGCAAATAGAGGTATTCCAAAATCCAAAACACTTTAGTTTCCAAGCATCTTAGACAAGAGAAATTTAACTTGTATTACATATCACAGAAATTGACAAAATATTCTGAACAATCTAATCTAACTAATCTAATTCTAATGGGTCACATGTCCATACAACTTAATTATAGCCTAGAGTTATAATTTTGGGTAGTTTTGGGCAGACATTTTTCATGTTATCATGCTGCCTCATTAGCCAAATTTTACAAGACGATATCATCCTCCACTTGTAGTCCTCCCTTGTTTATCACCCACTTCTTCTGTCTTTTTCCTTCATGCAAAAAAAAATCTGTTAAGAAAAACTGCAAGAAAAGATGGTCCTTGTGATTCTGTCATGCTCTGGCATAACTAAAGAATAACGGGTGTAGCTCAGAGGTGCAACACATGCTTTATAGACATTTGGTCTCATGCTTAGATCCAGATAAGGCTTGGAAAACCTGACAGAGCCCATGTATCTATTTGATAGAGACCAGTCCTCTAGTTGAAAATATTATCTATTTCAAGGGTAAGATTGTCTACTTTAAAGATGAAGATCTATCAAGGGACTCCTATCGATGGGTAGTACCTAGAGAGTAGATTAAAGAGGTACAGAGATTTCTTGGTCGCAGTCTTCCCCACTACGATGAAATATGATCTTTTTCTGTTTCAGGTATGAACATTATTTTTAAATGCACATATTTCTATATAAATTAGAATATGCACACTTTCATCTCCCTTGTTAGTAATACATTTCTTCTCCTTTTGGCAATGTAAACAAATTCTTGTCTGTAATCCGAGATAGCTACTGCCAGTCAATGTAAAAAGCAGCCAGTGGGTCTATACCTGTCAAAGTGGTGAATCCACTTTCAGTTTTCCAGCTACTCTTCTCAAAGCTTCCTCAATAAGGGTTTGGTGCCCTAAGAGTTTCAGTACAACTTTAAGCAACTGCAGAAATAATATCTACAAATAGAGATTGGATTTGTGGACCCACAGCAATGGATCCACCACCTGCTCATGCAGTGTAGGCAAGGCTGAAATACATGAACCAATAATCTGACTTGGTAGCTCCTTTAAAAAACAAAACAAAATGGGGCCGCATGAATTAAGAAGTTTGGCTTTTTATATAGAAACTGTCATCTTTTTCAATAGCAGAGTGAGGGTGCTTCCAGACAGCACCAAATTGTGTGTTTTCTTTGAGTGGCAAAAAAAAAAAACCCTGACCAGATTCTCACACAGATTTGTTGGTCCCAGGATTTGTGCTTGTGGCATCTGGACTTGCTGCTTTGTTCTAGGATTTAGAAGCCCACAAGATAGCTGCCGTGGGACATCCACCAGAAAATCTGGTGGCTTTTTAAAAAAAATTAAATGCGCTGATGCGAATATGCACATCATTCGTATGAGCTTTGTTCCTGGGTTATAAATGCCGGTTCCTCATTGGTTCTATCATAAAAACCTGACAAAAGTTGATTACAGAGCAAAGACCTTGTCATGGCAAGAGGGACATCACCATCTACCCATTTATCAAAGTTTTTGCCGTAACATTAAAAAAAAATCCCATATTTTCTGAGTACAGGGACATACAGAGATTCGAAGATCCAAATCTTCTGGCCAGATTCGGGATATTCCCACACTTTTTATGTTGCAGTTTTTTGGCTTTGTAGCAATTCCTCACGCATTTTCGGGGGATGTTGCTTAGCCACCCACCATTTTGAACCAGGAGCTCCTGGGATAAATGTACTGTGAGCCCTGAGAGCCACAGGGCAGAAAACAACTTCTTTCATGTTGTGTCTCCAAACAGTCATCAGCAGTTTTGTGTATTACTACAGTATAATCTCACTTATCCAACATTCACTTATCCAACGTTCTGGATTATCCAACGCAATCTGCCTCCCACACGGATCCACAGCTGTTTCTTTAGGCAGCAAGGACTAAATGTTTTACGGATTTAATTTCTGACAATGTTGTTACTGTACGTTCATTTTATGCAATTCTATCTTTATTTGTAGTCAATTTGTTAGTAGCCAATATTTTTGTAGTCAGTGTTTTCAATACATTGCGATGTTTTGGTGCCAAATTCATAAATACAGTAAATTACTACATAATGTTACAGTGTATTGAACTGATTTTTTTCTGTCGATTTATTGTAAAATATGTTTTTGTGCTTGATTTGTAAAATCATAACGTAATTTGATGTTTAATACGTTTCCCCTTAATCCCTCCTTGTTATCTAACATTTTTGCTTACCCAACTTTCTGCCGCCCCATTTATGTTGGATAAGTGAGACTCTGCTGTATTTATTAAAGAATTGTGTTATTCTGAGGTCTCTGACACACACCCTAAGCTTCTTACAATTGAATTTATTTTTAAAATGAGTTTTAATGTAACAAAAGACCAAAAGAAAAAATATCAATAAAATCCCGATTGCTACCAAATGGGGGAAGATTCTACAAACTGCTTTGCTACGTAAGTATGTAGATCTTCCATAGGTATTGAAAATGCCTGATAAGGAATACTTTAAAATATAAGTCAATTCCAAAAGTGGAGTGTAGATAGCTGAGATGGTCTCTTCCTGTTCATCTTATTTCAGGAGATGGTCTACTTGAACTGGATCACTACAAATAACCTAGAGAATGGATGCAAATATCACCTATTTTGTCCTTCCAAATAAGGACAAATAATTGCAGTAGTTTTCAACCTACTGGAAGAGAAAATGGATAGTCTTGCACAGTATTTCTCTGTATACAGATATTTTTAAGTGCTGCAGAGGAATTTAAGTGCTGCAGAGTGGAGAGAAACACATTATTTCGTATAAAAACAATTTATTTTCTGTAAAGAAAAAAGGTTCCTTGCATAGGAAATGATGTTTTCTGTACCAAAAAAAAATTCTTTCCATCCCTATCCTGAGACACAGCTTCCTATGACATATATTCAGATTTCATTTCTGGGATCTTCAAATTATACTTGGAAATAAACTGGTAGATAGTGATGTCTTTAGATATAGCACAAAGTTACTGGTTTCCTAGGACCAAAGCAACAATCTGGCCACAGTATTGTCAGTTCATAGAATTTTCTGACTGAGCCTTTTCACATGCAACCCATGTAGCACTTGCTACAGTGGTGTAATGTAAGAGTCTATTATGGCGAAATCAGGCTCTTTCAATAAGAGCCAAAACAGATGCTTCCCAGCAGTACTTCTGGAATCAACATGCAACGTAGGAATTTAGCTGCTGGAGCGCAATTACTAACTGAAAAAGATAATCCAGAATAACTCAATGAAATCCATGTTACAATGTATGTACAGGAGTTTGCAAAAGATGTAAAAATGAAGAGCTTCCTTTTTTGTCAGCATGATAAAAACCATTGCAATTTAGTTCCAAAAGCAGACCACAACATGGATTAAAGTGATCCAGATAATCTGTTTTATTCAGGAATTCTTGGAGGTTGTGGCTGCTGATAATCACTCAAGCAGCCAAAAATATTACCTGTTCCCTGGAGCTACTGGTCATCCCTATGTAATTAGCCAGAAAAAAACAAAACAGACGGATGGCAGACTATACACCTTAGTTTGCTATTCCCAAACCATAGGAGAAGGCATATAAATATGACAACTATTGCTTTGCCTTCCTCTGAAGCTGAGAGAATGTGGGTACCCAACAGGTTTCCTTAGCCAAGCAAGAATTTGAACTCAGTGACATAGTCCAACACTCAAAGCATAATACCACACAATTCAAAGTAAAAATGTTATTACAATACTTTTACATTTCTTCACAGGGGTTGCTTTTCCTTGTCCAATTTCTGTATGCAAGTCTTATTAAACATTTGATGCTAATCAAGTATTTTCAGAGAAGAGAAAGCAGCCCTCACATTTCAGTATACTATTTGGTACTGAACCATTAAGAAAGCAGCTGTTGTTAGTGGCCCTGTGCATTTTATTGGCAATTCTTAAACAACTGCCCTCCAGCTATGTACAGTATCACATCTCAAGTCAAGAAGGTCCCCTCCTCCAAAGGGTGTTGTATCACTTTAATGTTGACTCCAGCATTAGCCTCACTATATCTTCAGTACAGTAGTAAATTCAACTTTACTACAATATTATAAAGTGTAAAAGTATTGTAATAACCTTTTAAAAAATAAGATGTTAACATTGTAGTGTTCAGTTTCAGAAAGTCTAAAGAGAATTCTGATGAAAAAATGTTAATGGTAGTTTGCTGCATGGCTAAGAGGGATAATATAATTCTTGTTCGTCCTTTCTTTTTGTTACAGAGTGTAAATCGTGTTGTCCTTGAGGTATTTATGATATTACAAATCTGTCCAGAGATGATAACACCCCCATTTCATTGTAATAACCAGCGCTCTTATATTTTACATATAACTACTTTCCTTAATCTTTGGAAGATCAGCACCTTCCAAGCAAAGCATTGTTCAGAGAGACATGCAATCTGTGGATACAGGTATAATCTGAGTTACCCGGGTTGAAGCAGTGGTTCAAGTTACAACAAGGGTATGCTTGTTTGCCCAGCAGTAGGTCTCACTGCTTTCAATGGGGTTTATTTTTAGAACAGCAATTTTAATCCCTTTTAAGTGGGCAATCCTATGCAAACACTGCCTGACAAAAAGACACTACACACTACAATTTACTTCTGAATGCATATGTTCAAAATTATACTGTCAGTCCCACAGATTTCAATGAAAAACAATTAGGTTTCTGTGGAAATGAGTGGAACATAGATGTGCTTAAATGAAATGTGAATCATGCCACCTTTTCTGGACTGCAGTTGTGTTTTTGTGTACATCAGTGTTCCTTTTGGATTACAATTCAACTTAAATTATTTCAGTTTAGTATGTATGAAAAACAACCTCCTTTGACGATAAATTGATTAGAAATAATTGGTTCAAGTACAGGTTCAGGCCCTTACATTTTTGATGGTAAATCGACCCTATCACAACATTGCGTCAAATGCCAATTTCTTTTCAGTCCACACAAAAATAGACATTATTATCACTTTAAAATCTGCATTATGATATGCAGTTTTGTACAAACATCATGCACACAACTGCACAGACAGACCACCTTGCGTCTCATAGTGGGAAAAGGGGTGGCAACAATTTTCATATATTTTGAATGATTTAATGATTTTAACTAGTGATTTTAATACTGTTTAATTCTATTTCTATGTTTATTTTAGCTGCTTTGAGTCTCTTTTGAGAAAAGCAAGATATTAAAAATTAAAAAATAAAATAAAATCATGAACTATGTCATCTTGACAGTACAAACCCTCATCTCAACCAGAAAATCAGGCAATATGCCATTTCCTCTGATATCAGGAAGTAAGGAGTAATCATATTCTTTTAATTTATTTCCCTGGGAAGATTTTTAAAAGCATGGGATACAGAGCTCCCTGAAATGGAGTAGGGGTGGTACTAAATACTCCCTTTACAGTTTCTAGTCTCTGAAGCTCTCCAGAGTTCAAAGCATAGACAATTGTGTGCTTGCAGATACTGGCATGCCTGACATTTAAGACTATGAAATACCAACCTATTTTGAAATTGTCCAAATCATTAGTTGTGGAATTTTCCTAGCACTTTATGAATACCGCTGTTAATTGAGCAATTAACTTGAAACTACAGAATGTGCTGTGATGGCATGATATGATATAAGCCATGTAAAAGAAGAAGCAGCCAAGCAACTCAGTATGTTGAAAGATATTAATGAAGTGGCAAAATCTGCCAGAGAAAAAAAATAATAATGGATGATTTCAACAACCCCGATATTAACTGGCTGAATGACACATCTGTACATGGTTTGGAGAAGCAGCTTACAGATACTATAAATGGCTTCCTTTTGGAACATCTTACTCTAGGATACAGTGAGGGGGGATTGCACTGATTTTAGCAAGAAGCGCATCCATACTGTAAGGAAAAGAGGACATAAAAATTCTGAAATAAAAAAGTTAATGTGCATGTGAGACAGAAGTGTATGGATAGATAATTAGCAACAATGTTGAATAAATAATGCATTTAGAAGCTGTTCAAGAGAATCAGAAAAATTAAGAACCCACTTTTGATGGTATATTATCAAAGTACATATATTACAAATGCAGTAGATGACTAGATGTGGTTTGGGAGAAGTGCAAAAAATAGAAGAAAGGGTTTTAAGTACAGGTTGAGTATCTCTTATCCAAAATGCTTGTGACCTGAAGTGTTTTGGATTTTGCATAATGAGATATCTTGGAGATGGGGCCAAAATCTAAACATGCTTAAGCAACTGATGGGGGAAAGAAAAGGGCCTGAGGCTGTTAGGAATTGTGGGAGTTGAAGTCCAAAACACCTGGAGGGCCAAAGTTTGCCCATGCCTGCTCTCTACTTAGTATAACGAAGTCTACTTTTGTCCTTTTATTTGTTAGTGTCCTATGCAAGTAGTTATATTGGGTTTATTACATCCATTTTACATTACTTTAATATTTGGATTTATAAAATTATATACCAGTTGAATAAATTAGCTGCCTTCTGACTTATAATGCCCTTTAAGTCTCGGGCCCTGCCTATCTCCGTGATCGCATCTCTCCCTACGAACCAGCGTGGGCTTTGAGGTCTGCCAGGGAGGCCCTCCTCTTGCTCCCACTGGTGGGGAAGAGGGAGTGGGCCTAATAAAGATTATTATTATTATTATTATTATTATTATTATTATTATTATTATTATTACTACTCTTGTTATTTAATAGTTTGCAGTTTGAGGTGTTTTTTAAAAGAAACCACGGCACTGTGCATGTATGCCTGTGTGTGCAAATGCATTTAAAATTTAAAGTGAGGAGAAAAATAGGTATAGTTGGCACATCCCCATAATACTAAGATATTACTGCACAAAGAAAAACCGGATAACCAAACCAAATGAGAGAAAAACAAAGTGTAAAAACATGGTGTAGACCTGTTATAAAAGCATTTCCCAAAATGCCTCATTTTCAACTTAAGATATGTAAATATTGCCTGTCTGATAATATTATACAGAAACTATTTATATGCAACTACCAAACAAAACGGCAAAAACAGTAAGTCAATACATACATTAATTTTCTGAGCAGAAATGCATGGCTTTTTTTTATTTCATGGAATTTCCTTAAATGAAAAGAAAAGGATTGCCAGTCATTTCATTTTCATATTATAAAATGGTTTTAAGAATTTCCAGTCTTATTCTGATTTAATATGAGGACTCATTCCCTAGTTAGCGTGAATGACACAGATCCCACTATTTGATATCAATGTCTGATCCATTTTTCAATACTTTTTAGCAAGACATTCAGAAGATGAGATGAAATAGATCTAATTTAAGGTGCTAAATTAATGAAATATTAAATATGAGCAATTTTTACAAGAATTACTCACACTTAGTGACTTAAGCATGACACATCCTCCCTCCCACCCACCCACCAGAAAAATTAAACTGACTAAATATGGCAGGGGAGAGCCATTGGATTCATGCAATAGAAAAACACCAAGTGAACTTTGTATCACACACAGTCAAGAGCCAGCATAGTGTTGTGATTTAACCTTTGAACTATGACTTTGGAGACCAGGGTTCAAATCCCTGCTCAGTCCTGGAAACTCACTGGATGACCTTGATCAAAACACAGTCCCCGAGTTATAGATATCTGATTTACATATTACTCCTAGTTAAGAACAGGGGTGAGATAACAGAAAGTGAGAGACATCTAACCCTCGGAAGGGAAATTCCCTCCTGAAAGAGTTATTATAATGGGGAAAAGGTGTCTCTACTGAAGCTTTCTCACCAATCCTTGTTTCTACGTCAATCCAGTTTTTTCAAAATCCAAATATCACAGGAACAGAAAGTGAGGTGAAATCTTCTGAACAGGAGCACAGACAGAAAAAGAAATGTTACAAGGGTGTTAACTCTTCCCCATGCTCTACAAAACTAAACTACACACACACACACACACACACACACACACACACACACACATATTAACTGGAGTTAAAGGTAGGTAAAGGTTGTCCCCTGACATTAAATCTAGTTGTGTCCAACTCTGAGGGTTGGTGCTCATCTCGATTTCTAAACCAAAGAACCGGCCATGTTGGGTCTGTGTGCTAAGTGTGCTCCAGATCCATCGTCAGATGGGTTCAGTGCTCTCTGAATGCAGGTGAATGATAATTCCCAAAAATCAGGGCAGATTTCTCCCCAAACCCCTGTAGTATGTTCAGTTGATCATAAGGGTTCTCTGTGCCAAGTTTAGTCCTGGTAATTGTCGGTGGGGTTCACGGTATCTCTGGATGTAAGTGAACTAAAACTTCCAAAAATCAGGGTCAATTTTCCCCAAACTTCTCCAGTATGTTCAGTTGGCCATAGAGGTTCTATGTGCCAAGTTTAGCCCAGGTTGGTCATTTGTGGAGGTTGTAGTGGTATGTTGAAGTCAGAGCCAAAGGGGATGAAGGTACTGCAAATCCCATCATCCATTGTCAATCCTCCCCCAAACCACACCAGGCATAAAGTGTGTCATGGGGGGTCTGTGCCAAGTTTGGTCCAGGTCTGTCATTCATGAGGGTCACAGTAATCTGTGGAAGTTGGAGTCCCAGCCAGAAAAATACATCATCTCACTGCCAGCCGGATACATACATACCCACAAACACTTACTTTTATTATAGATATAGATATAGGTATGGGTATAGTCAGATTAAAATCTCATGAAAAAATCTCAAGCAGAAAAAGATCATGAGTGGAAAAGTTTAAGAAGCTCTGGTATACAAGGACTTTAGGAAGAATGGGTTTGGATGTATTAAAATGAAGCATGGGATGGCTCCACCTTGGTTAATATCCTGCCATATTGCAGAATAGCAAAAATGGAAATAGAATAGAAGAGACAGAAGTTCTATGAGAGTCTTACGAGAAGCCACTTGCAATCTTCTGTATGGGCATGTGGTGCAGGATTGTGACCTAGAGCAATTCTGAACAAAGTCTGTCTAATCTATTGATTTGGATTTATGTAGTTAGCATTCACTACTTCAGCCTTACAAATAAACAGTTATGGCATTTGTGGTTGTGATTTTAAAAAATATTTCTAAAAATCTCTTTGCACCTATTTTCACATCTTAGTATGATACATATTTCATTATGCCCTATATTTTGCTTCAAATCATTTTGAGACATACAGATGTTTTTTATAGTACTATCTTTATCAAACTGTGTGCTAAGTGGGTAAAAGCTCTCTTTTGCCTGCTGTAAACTTATATTGCCTGGCCTCTGAACAGAACAGTTATTTATTGGTGATCTCATCCATCTACTGAGCCGTTAACCTTTTACCGCACCATCTACTATGATGAATGAATGGCTAGTGCTAAGTGATTTTGTTTTTATATCAGCAGATGAATCAATCCACCCTTGAGATATTAGAAAGGGGTGTTGTGCGTGTAGACAAGCACACACATAGAAAACTGTCTACCATCCTGGCCTGTTTAAGTAAATTTAACTTTGACTCTATATACAATTTACTGTACAATACGTAGTTAATAGTTGTTAAATACACACAATACCTTCAAGTATTTTCCTGATGCTTCTGCATTCTTGGTTTGCACTACTCAAAGCTTTTACCCCTGGTAGCGGTATTCAAAGTCATACCTATATTAGTCTGAATCATTATGCAAAGGTATCTTTGAGACTAGCTGAGAAAAAGGTGTGTAACATAATCTTTCATAGACTGGGTCTAGTTACATCTCATGAAGCAGATATTCAGTTAACTAAAGCTTAAGCTGCATAGAATCATAAAATCATAGAGTCAGAAGAGACCTCATGGGCCATCCAGTCCAACCCCCTGCCAAGAAGCAGGAAATCACATTCAAAGCACCCCTGACAGATGCCATCCAGCCTCTGCTTAAAAGCCTCCAAAGAAGAAGCCTCCACCACACTTTGGGACAGAGGGTTCCACTGCTTAACAGCTTTCACAGTGAGGAAATTCTTCCTAATGTTCAAGTGGAATCTCCTTTCCTGTAGTTTAAAGCCATTGTTCCGTGTCCTAGTCTCCAGGGCAGTAGAAAACAAGCTTGCTCCCTCCTCCCTATCACTTCCCCTCACATATTTATACATGGCTATCATGTCTCCTCTCAGCTTTCTCCTCTACACATGCCCAGCTCTTTCAGCCACTCCTCATAGGGCTTGTTCTCCAGACCCTTGATCATTTTAGTTGCCCTCCTCTGGGCACATTCCAGCTTGTCAACATCTCCCTTCAATTGCGGTGCCCAGAATTGGACACAGTATTCCAGGTGTGGTCTGACCAAGGCAAAATGGAGGGGTAGCATGATTTCCCTGGATCTACACACTATACTATTTATACAGGCCAAATTCCCATTGGCTTTTTTAGCTGCTGCATGACATTGTTGTCTCATGTTTAACTTGTTGTCCAAGAGGACTCCAAGATCTTTTTCACACATACTGCTGTCGAGCCAGGTGTCCCCCATTCTGTATCTGTGCATTTCCTTTTTTCTGCCTAAGTGGAGTATCTTGCATTTGTCCCTGTTGAACTTCATTTTGTTAGTTTTGGCCCTTCTCGCTAATTTGTTAAGATTGTTTTGAATTCTGCTCCTGTCTTCTGGAGTATTATCTATCTAATTTGGTGTCATCTGCAAACTTGATGGCCATGCCTTCTAACCCTTCATCTAGGTCATTAATAAAGATGTTGAACAGAACCGGGCCCAGAACGGAACCCTGTGGCACTCCACTTGTTATTTCTTTCCAGGATGAAGAAAACGTATTGGTGAGCACCCTCTGGGTGAGTTCACTTAGCCAATTACAGATACACCTAACTGTTGTATTGCCTAGCCCACATTTGACTAGTTTGTTTGTCAGAAGGTCATGGGGGACCTTGTCGAAGGCCTTACTGAAACCCAGATACACTACATCCACAGCATTCTCTGCATCTACCCAACTTATAACTATTGAAAAAAGAGATCAGATTAGTCTGACATGACTTGCTTTTGATAAATTCATGTTGACTATTAGTGATGACTGCAGACCACTTCCTTAACGATCTTTTCCAGAATCTTGTCTGGTATCGATGTAAGGCTGACCGGATGGTAATTGTTTGGGTCATCCTTTTTTCCCTTCTTGAAGATAGGGACCACATTCGCCCTCCTCCAATCTGCTGGGACTTCTCCCCTTCTCCAAGAGCTCTCAAAGATGATTGCCAGTGGTTCTGAAATAACCTCAGCTAGTTCCTTCAATATTCTTGGATGTAGTTGATCTGACCCTGGGGACTTGAATTCATTTAGAGTGGCCAGATGTTCCTGGACAACTTGTTTCCCTATTTGTGGTTGGATTTCCCCTAATCCTTCGTGCATTCCATGTTGCTGAGGTTGAGGATGGATTTTTTTTTTTTGCGTGTGCATGGGCGACACACCTCCAGCCATCAGGGAACCAAGGATGACACAAACACAGGGTTGGGAAAAACCAAGCCACAACTCGTTTATTGGTTACAAGGGCTGGCCGCCATACATGGGACCTGGATCAAGGATCGGCAGCCCGCTGCTGACCAATACCATAATCCAAGCCAGGGTTCCACTGGAACCATACCAGGCCACGGCACCTGCGCACCCCAGGAGACCACCAGACGTTCCCCCCTCCTACCAATGAGAAGAGGGGAGAAGCAAGCCAGAGGCAGGGCCCATGCCAAACGCCAACCAGGAGTTGTGACAAAACAAAATAGAAGCCGGAGGGCACCCAACACCGCAACAGCCATCGCCAGGTAAGTCTGGTGATGCATTTTGTGAGAAGACTGAGGCAAAGAAGGCATTCAGTAGTTCTGCCTTTTCCCTGTCCCCTGTCAGCATCTTCTCCTCACAGAGGCCATATCGCCTCCTGCAAATGTCTTTCAGTCTCTTGGAAATGTCAGTATGTTGAGGAGCTTAAACATACACTTCTATTTTCCTTAACTAGCAGAGCATTATCTAAATATAATCCAGTAGACAAAAGTCTTTATTTTTCATTATTTCAGTCCCCATTATTCTCTTGACAACCCTCATACATCACAATTAGTTTGTATTTTATAAATAATATAAATTCCATTTATAAATACAATATCATTCCACTTCACAGGTGGTCATGTGATTTGTTTGTGTACATCCCAAACATGTGAATCTATTAAATAGTAGATTAGAGGTTAAGGCTGATTTGCAGAGGTTATAACAGTTCATCCCTTGACAACTGTAGAATCACATAGCATGCAAATGTGTATAACATACTGCAGTTAAAAATACCAGACAAAGAGCATTGCTGTCGCCTCACCTTTCCCAAGACACAATGTTTGCTAGTTAAGACAGCGTGGATGTTCAGCCAGGAGTCATCAAGGCATGATGGATCAAGGGATGAAATGCATGTGTGAACCAGCCCAAGGTCCATGGCAGAACCTAGATTTTATATTTAGCCCAAGGAATTTAAACTTTGACCTATAAATTCTGGACCTCTAAAGAGTACAATAAATCCTTTAAATGACAGAGCAAGATTAGTCAGCTGCACTGTAAAATGTACTTCATAAGTCTATCAACATGAATTACTCTACAATTCTAAACATATTTACTAGGGAGAAGAACTAACCGACGATAATGGAACTCGTCTCCAAGTAGATATTCTTATATGTTAACCCTGATCTGTGGGCACCGCCTTAGAGAAAATAAAAGTAAGTATGTTTTGATGTTCTACTTCGGATCCTGTCCTAAAATCAAGGCAACAGGATTTTTTTGGCTGTTAACTTTAAACAGAATCAGCATCAGTAAGAAAGAAATCCTTATGGGCCAAAGTGAATGGTTAGCTTTTCATAATTGGACATCTTTCCTTCCTCAGTCACATTGCATTTCTTTTTTCCTTATTTATTTATTTATTTATTTATTTATTTATTTATTTATTTATATTTGGGAAGAGGGCTGCTCTCAAGATGCCTCCCTTTTATTCCAGATTAAGCAAATATTAACAGATATACACACATAACATTCTTACAAAGTTGACCGTATTATATGCTATCCACCCCATCCTTTATAATTAGCAAGGGGGTGTGTGTATACACAGACCATCTAATGCAGTTCAAAGCTAGCTTCAAACTGCAACAGTCAGACAACAAACTCCCACAAAAGCATGAAAAGAAAGCCCTTAATGAGCATCAGCACTCTGCTCTGTGGTTTGTGGAATCACCATCCGGCTCTCTCTGTAATCATCTTCACACTTTCTTCAATACTGGTTTGAAGCAGCATTAAATGGTTAGTGTAGATGTGCCCTGGATCTAAGCCAATGAAACTCTCTTCCTGAAATCTCTAGAATACAGGCCATGTGCAGTAAAAGAAGGAACATCAATGTTTGGAAAAGTTTCTTTTCTGAACAACTCCCAGGAAACCAACATGATATATGCTCTCATTGCTCTGATTACCTCCTTTGTCACAAATTAATTTGCTTTTACCTGAGGTGTCGATGCAACAGTCCCCGCATTTTGGGGCCTGTCTGGAGGAGGTCTTTATTTCAGTAGCTGCAAATTGAATTCAAAGTGCAAAAGTAGTTTGCTTTCAATTAATTTAGGGTAGTGAGAGAAGGAAGGGCAGAATACTGCCCTTCTCATTGGGTTCAGGTAAGCACCAGAGACTGGGGAGCATCATGTAAGAGAAGAGGACTTCCGGCCCTTTCTACACTGTCCTTATATCCCAGGATCTGATCCCAGGTTATCTGCTTTGAGCTGGATTATATGAGTCTCCACTGCCATATAATCTGGGATAAACAGTTCATCTGGGATTGGATCCTCGGATATAAGGACAGTGTAGAAGTGGATCTGTCCCACACATGCAAGCTTTGTACTCTTTATTTTAACTCTGTCATTATGCTGTGGACATTTTTACATTTAGTGTTAGAAGTGAATCATTCATTTATGACTTTTTTTAAAAAAAACTGGCTTTTCAATCAAGTACATAGCAATACTTACAAATACTCAAGAAAAGCAACTCCAGTCACTGGACAGTCTCCTTTGAATTCATGAAACTGGTCTGCAAAAGAAAAAAGGGGTGGTGGGAAAGGGAAAATACTTGAATTAAATAGGAGGGAAAGTTTACATCTTCCTCTTTAGCCAGCTCACACCCTTGCCCACACAAATAATAATAATAATAATAATAATAATAATAATAATAATAATAATAATAATAATAATATACACTGACAAAATTACGATCTGCCAGCTGCAAAAGGCCACCCTGCTGGGATCTGCGCGCATCATCCGAAAATACATCACACAGTCCTAGACACTTGGGAAGTGTTCGACTTGTGATTTTGTGATATGAAATCCAGCATATCTATCTTGTTTGCTGTGTCATAATAAAATAATAATAATAATTTATATTATTAATATTCCAGCATATATATATCATTTGCTGTGTCATAGTGTGTCTTTGGGTCAATAATAATTTTATTTCTTGCCCGCCTCTCCTCATGGCTTGAGGTAGGTTACAGCATTACTAGCTTCTGATCACCTGTGGAGGCCAGGCAAGAGTATTTTCAAATGCCTCCCCCCCTCCCCTTACTTTACTATCATCTTCAGGAAACAGCATTTTAAATCATGAGCTAAGTTATAAAAATAATAGCTTACAACTATTTATTAATTTGCAAAACCATTACCAAGAAAATTATATTTTCACTGTTCCTTTTTTTACTAATAATCTTCTGTATTATTACCTCCTATAAAATGTCAAGAACACAAATCAGAACAACGCTGCAATTTTAAACTATGCACAGTGCTGTAAGAATGTTTTTTTAAAAACACTATTTCGTCTTATTCAAGCCAACAGATATTTACAGGGGGAAAATAAATGTGTTTATTCAAAGTTAAATATAACATTAATAGAAATATTATATATGCTTTCATTCTCCACAGGTTAATATTCTACATAATGGGAGAGTAGAGCCAAACCTAAATTCTTTGGTGTAACCAGTTTGTGGATTGGGCTGAAAGTTGAAAGTTAGTCTAATACAATGCAGTCAGTATTATATTATAAGTATTATATTCGATTTAATTTCCCGCCTTCCTTCCTAAATGTCCCTTAGAAAGGTAACAAATGCAACTCAGAGCCACAGGATTGCCTTATAACATTCTTTTGCTCACACAATGAGGCACTTTATGCCTCTAAATATCCCTGGTTTCCTCTCTCCAGAACCCCCAAGAGTTAGAAGGTGGTTCGGCAAGGAGTTTGTTTTTATTGTTTGGTCTCTATGCAGCTGTTTTGGTTCTTGTGAAAACAAAAGGCACTTTGTTCAAAGCCCTTCTTTTCTTTCCAAAGCATGGGCACGAATACTAGTAATCTATCCCAAAATAGAAAGGAATATAAAGCACAAGTTTGGATTGGAAACCTGTACCACTCCCACTGAATTATTCACAACTGATAATTTGGAATGATGGAACTGCAAATGAAAATGTATTAGGTTCCTGGTTTTGGTAAACCTCAGAATTGCAGCCATGAAGGATTTCTGCACAAAGACTTCCACAGCTTCAAAACATCTATTCCTTCAGAAAGATCATTTGGGAAACTAGAACTTGTCCCACACCAAGCAATCCAACATCTATTAAAATATAGGTTGAGCTGCGGGTGAGGTATGATAATACAGTGCATATTTTACAAATATTTTATTGTACTTTAGCACTGTTTTAGCATTACTAATTGATTGATATATATTGTAAACTGCATTCAGTTTCCAGCTTTGGGAGAAAAGCAGGATATAAATCTGAATTAGTGAAGCAGCATATGAAGTAGGTGCTAGACGATTTGATGCATTGCATATTTTAGGTTAATTTCTCAGTCGATGTTTCATGTACACTCTCTGGCACAAAATCTGTGATTTGTACTGCAGAGAAATACCTTGTTGCTGTACAAAAGGAAAAAGCAAATGTAGGCAGCGATGCATGGGCATTCCCACTATAAAGCAGAGCAAGGCCATGGATGAAATATGGTAGTGTTAAGATTATAGAAATGAGTAAAAAATATGGCCTGCCTACTGCTTCCTAAAACATAAGAAGCGATTGTCCCACCACCAATATTGAAGTAAGGGTCCACTGTGGGCCCAGAAAATTATCTTAATCCCCAAAATGGCAAGAGCCTGGTGAGTAAACACTAGGCAAACTCAATATGTGCTGAATGCAAACCCTTCTCAGCCTGGTGACTTTGAATATTCTTTAGCACTACCTTGCCCTGGCCTAATTACACTGGCACTGTGTTGGTGGCCATTTAACCTGAGTCAGGATATGGATGAACTGGTTTGCTGCAGAGCACCTACCAGGCACCCCAGGAACCGGATGGGATGGTGTCCACAGAGATCTGCTAAATGTGAATGATCCAAAACCATAAATATTTTTTTTTCTGTATCTGATGCACTGCTGGGCATCATCATGCCCAGCAGCATGTTCGATGGGCATCTACCTTTGGTTCTGTGTTTTTAAAATGCAGAAGTGCTAGCCCTGTCCTGACAAGTGCTCCACATTTTTCTGCTTACATCCAGCTCTGCATGGAATTACAGTGATCGGTTTCAGTAGATTTTATTACTTATTCTGAAATTTCCAGTAAGCTGTTTCTGGCTGGATTCACACTACCACACATATTGGAGTGTACGTTTTGTGGACACCCCGCTCTTAAGAGAGTTTGGAACACTATTTAACGCCTGTGTAGAACAGCCCTCAGTCCCTGGGAGGGAAGATATATGGATTTGGTAGCTCCTTCTTCATCTTACACCTGTTTCACCCCATTTTTTAAACTCTTTTTAGTCAACAAAGTAGTTTTTCAATATACTGGTGGTTCTATTGGCAGAACTCTAAGGTCAACTGTGAAGCTTTTACAAGGCCACATAAAGGATTTCATAGCTCCTAGAAGGCACTTTGGTTTGTCTGCATGCAAAAGCAAACTGTGGTTTTCACGAGAAACCTGTTGTGTAAGTAAAATGTAGGATATGACTTAGATGTATATCTGAGAGTCACTGCCTATTGTCCATAGACCACCAACCATGGTTTGGTATTGCTGAATGCAAACATTTAAGCACTTCATTTATTACAGTCAAGTCCTTCTCTTCAGTCCTCATCTCTTACAGTTTAATAACAACACATCATACAGTTTCAAACAACTTTAATTTTTCTAGGAATTAAAATACATATTGGGTCAAAGTTCTGTGAGTTTAATTTTGAGATTCTGTCAAGGGCTAAAAAAGGTGGTCCAGAAGAAGAGATGGCAACCCTAGTTATAACCCAATACAGAATCAACAAATCTCATTTGCCGTTATCAATGCAATGCTATTATGTATGTCTGCAACCAGCTCTGAATCTCATTATCAGATGATTTATGCCATTACTGTGCTTTGGAGACACCAATTAAACAAGGACAGCAGTTCGTAAGGTCACAGCTAATTAATCCGAAAAAGTATAAATACACTTTAATGCACACCACCTCATGGAGAGAATTTAGGAACAAAGCATCAACAGTTTATAATGGGTTACACAATTATGCATGAAGGTTAAACACACACGTACACTCGGCTCATCTTCTATGCTCTGCTCAAATATATTTTTATTGTAAGTATTTTAAGCAAAGAGAAAGCTCAGGGCAGCAAAAAGAGCATCAGAAAAAATCTGTATCTGGAAGCCTTGACGCTTTGGGCAAAAATGCAAGAAAGTGAGAAGACAGTAAAGGGCTAGCCTTGCCCAGTGATCCTGAGCAAATTAAGGCCTCCCGTTGTTCAGATAACACCTCCAAACTGGGAATGAGCTGCAGGCTGCACCATTACAAAGGCAGTCATGCAGAGGGGAGGTGGGAACCAAACACACAGCTTGGTCTATTCAACTTAGTTTCATCCGAGCAAGACCAGTATGTTGCAGAACCACAAAATCAGCAAATGCTTCCTAAACTGGCTTTGGCCTATCTATTCCACTTGGACCAAACAGACACACACACACAACCTTTTTCTCATTCTATCCTAGAAGACTTTCACCCATACCCCCTCCATTCCCTCCTCCCCCGTGTACCTCCCTATCTGGTTAATAGACTATAAGGCTCCTACAGAGGATTTTCTTATATTGGGTGAAACCAGAGCCGGCCCTAGGTATTTTTCAAGTGTAAGCGAACAGAATTTTGGCGCCCCCCCCCCCCAAACCAATCACTGAAAAATAAAAGCATTGGATAAGCAAAAATGTTGGATAATAAGGAGGGATTAAGGAAAAGCCTATTAAACATCACATTACATTAAGATTTTACAAATTAAGCACCAAAACATCATGTTTTACAAGAAATCAACAGAAAAAGTAGTCTCGACTGTGCCCCCGTATGTTTTGCGCCTGAAGCGACCGCTTAATTCGCCTCATTGTTGGACCAGCCCTGGGTGAAACCTTTAGCTTTAACCTGATAAACTCAACAAGATTAACTCCAGCAATTAAAAACAAAAGCACTGTTTACTAAAAATAAAATAAAAGAGGACCTGCTCTACATCTGTTCCAAGAGACAGCACAATACTATGGTTTAAGTGTTGGATTAGGACTCTGGGAGGCCGGGGTCAAATCCCCACTTAGCCAAGGAAATGCTAAGTAACCATGGGCATGTCTGGCACTCTCTCGGGCTCCTACACTGCCATATAAAATCCAGAGTATCTGCTTTGATCTGGATTATATGGCAGTATAAACTCATATAGTCTACTTCAAAGCAAATAATAATAATAATAATAATAATAACAACAACAACAACAACAACAACAACTTTATTCTTATATCCCACCCCATCACACTCTCTCGACCTCAGAGAAGGTCATGGCACACTACACTTGATCTTAGCCAAAAGGCCGAGAAGCAATGTGAAGGTCACAGCAAACCGCTCTGAAAAAATCTTACCAAGTAAACACTGTGATACAGTTGCCCTATGATCATAGAGAAATAGAAAGGATTTGAAGACTCATAGAAGTAGCAATTGAATTGTATGCATTTAGTTCTCATCAATCAAGGAAAAAAGGAAAAACACTGTCCACAGTTTTGGAAGCACAGCACATAGATACTGAAAACACATCAAGTCACACAATGCTATCCTGGCTGCCTAATAGTACGCTTAGATGCCAGCACTGTTCACAAAACAGCCAGCCCTAGGGCTCCACCTACTAAAAGAGGAACTTTTTGTAATAAGTGGTTCTCAAAAACTTAAAATCTGATAAGAGGTTAAACAAAGCACTCCTTCCAACACCCCACCAGACAACATCTTCTGCCAATTTTTACAAACAATTTAGTTCTCTAAATATTTTTTTATGCTGCTCACTAGAGAAAGTAATATGGACCATTATGGCCTTGCTGTTTACTGTGTTATTTGCTTTACATGACTGCTGTAAAACTAGAGCAGCTGCTTGTGGTCTCAGTTTAAATTCACAAACCATTTTCAAAGCATGCATTATGTACACACCCTATTAAGCAAATCCTACCTCTGCCTGCCTGCCAAGGTTTCATGGCAGACTCCACAAATACCCAGAGTTTGCTTTCAGTTCACTTGATCAAGTAGTACTGGGACAATCAAAGAGAGGCCTATGAACACATACAGAGTGCTTCTTCATCTAATTGAGAAATCATAGTAATAAAAATGAAATTAATATCTTATACGTCAAAAGCATTTTCCTGTAGAAAGACTGGCTCATTCTAACCCTCACACATATACCTGCTTTAAAGCTGTATTGAAATAGATCTCAGCCACTTCTTAACTAAATATGCCAAATATTTGCCATGGGATTGCTTCATAGATAGTTTGATGTTCTAATACTTTTAGGGCAATACCTTTTTTGAACACAGCTGTATAAAGTGCACTACCAAGGCCAATTAGATCAGGATTGTTTCAGGTGCTGAGACCTAGGGTTGCACCTACACTGTAGAATTAATGTAGTTTCATACCACTTTAACTGTCATGGCTCAATGCTATGGAATTCTGGGATTGGTATTTTAGCGAGCACCAACACTCTTTGGCAGGGAAGGGAAAAGACCTTGCAAACCTACAACTCCCAGGGTTCCATAGCATCGAACCATTGGAATCAAAGTGGTGTCAAACTTCATCAACTTCACAGTATAGAGCAGGCATGGGCAAACTTTTCAGCATGGGGACCAGGAGGACTGGGAGGGAGGGGGGAAGGCTGAAGGTTGGCACTGGGGGGGAGGCTGGGGAGTCAGTTGGCATGGGAGGGAGGCTAGGGGTGGTTGACACAGGGAAGGGAGGCTGTGGGCAATTGGCGACCCATGCAGCTGAGCAGGGCTCTCAGGAGGGCCCTGGGCAGTCGTATGTGCCTTCATGGTCCTCTTTTTGGCAGGAGGGTTTGACATGCAGCTGTGAGGGGCTCTTGGGAAAACCCTCCACAGCCACATGTCCCTGTGGAGCGCTCCTCTTGGCAGGAGGACACGGTGGTCCGCTGCATCCTCCTGCCCAGAGGATGGTTTGACACGTGTCTGTGCAGGGCTCTCAGGAGAGCCCTTCACAGCCATGTGTCCCTGCAAAGCCCTCCTATCAGTAAGAGGACATGGCTGCCTGACACATCCTCCTGCCAAGAGGAGGATATGATACACGGTTGAGGGCTGGAGGCAAAGGCCCAAGGGGCTGCACCTAGCCTGCACGCCTAGGTTTTCCCATTCTCTAGTAGAAGTCCCTGAAAATGTCACTAAGAGTTATGCATTGAGCACCAACACAGTTGTTCACAGCCTGCCGTTCACATATACACAGGGCAAGGAAAGTGACCATATTGTCCTATTTAGAAACTGAGACAGAAATCTAAATTAAAATGCTGTTCCCAGATAAAGGTGAATTGAAGGTATTATTCCTTCTTATTTATATGAGATTAATAATATTTAATCTAGCCTACTTTTGAGTTACAATCAGCCCCCTCCTTAATGGCCTTTCGTTCACAAATTAAAACCTTTCTGTGGAGTCAGGCCTTCCCAGACGAATGAAAATAAGCACTGCCAGTTTGATAAAACATTTTTTATAATAATTGACAAATAACTTCAGTGGCCGGAGATTATGGATATCTTTAATATGGTGCTTGTTGTAAGTTTTTTTAAAAAAAAATTGTTTTATTTGATATCTTAATTGAGCTTTTAACTGGGATATGATGTTTTAATTGATTATGTATTGCTGTTCAGCGCATTTGTATGAATTTTATATGCTGTACGCCGCTTTGAATTTCACCCACAAGAGAAAAGCAGGATAGAAATGAATTAATAATAATAATAATAATAATAATAATAATAATAATAATAATAATAATTGGTTTTAGCTTGAAGGTGGATGTAGGACAGAGTGGAAGGTAAGTTCCAGTACCACAATGACCGGGAGGGAAGCGGTAAGAATTAAGACCCCCAGAGAGTCTTGCCAAGCTGCACCAGTAAATCTGTTAAGACTTGTAAAATATGGAAAACTGTTCCTCTAATAGCTAAATTGGAGATTTGCACATAGACCTTTCCTCCTGCCTAGAGCTGAACTTACCAAAATGGCATAATTTGCACCTGCATCTCCTGCCTAGAAATGACTCAGGTCCAGTTGGTTTCCAGCATGTTATCAAAGATATGGAGAAGTATTATAGAATCTAACCTTTCCTGGCAATCATTGTTTGTTTTCCCTCCTTTGACCATGTCCTGGAACTGAAATCTTTCCAGCAACATTTTCCCAAAGCTCTGGCACTAATTATATGGATCCATGTTCAACCAAAAGCTGCAGGTGAATTGGCAGCCACTTTTGAAAATGATTGTGATCTTGTGATATCACAAAAGCTGTCAAGGATTTATAGTCAGTTGGTTTTGGGTTTTGGCTTCAAAAGAAGAATGCCATAACACAACGGCATTTGTGCAACGTTTTAAAAAAGTGTAGAGATGTTAAATATGATCCACAAACCAGAAAGGATTAGTGGCACATGGAAATAAATTTCCATGCACAATTGCACTTTTGGATCTGATCCCAAACATGCCGGTGTGAAAGGGAAGAATTAACATCTCAAAATCTGAAAATATGCAAAGAGTATTAGTGGAGCGCATGTACTCAGAGACACAGCGAAATGAACAACCAAGGCACCAGATACACTGCGCTTCTCTCTTTTCCTCCTTTTTTTAATTCCCTCCTTTTGTGTTTTTGAGCTGTATTATCAGTGTGCCACAAAAAAGTTCTGATTAAGGAATACATTTTTCTGAAATCGCCCAGTGGCATGATGTAGGTGGCAGTTTGACAGTAAGAACTGCAATAGTTGCAATTTCAGTCAACTTTCCAATTTAACATGCAGTTAAGCCTTTTTAATGAACTTCATATTGAAGTAAGCTAAAACACAATTATTCAGCAGATTAAGATCATATTGATTCACTTCAGCCTACTTCAAATCAACTTTATCTACCATTATTAAAAGGGCCCACATTATATTTTATTTTTAAAGGTAGACATTAAACGGCAGGCATGGTCATTTTAAGTGCATTTCCAGGGGTTACATTACATTCAGTGTTGTATATTTACTCAGAAGTAAACTTCATTAAAATCAATTGGACTTGCTACCTATTTCATACATTTAGGATTGCAGTCAGAAGGAGAGATGTGACTAACTACTTTGGCCAATATGGTAGCAAGATGGTTTTTGAAAATAGCATATAGTCAGAACTCAGTATCCACAGATTCTTGATTCATAGATTCAACCAGCCATAGCTTGGACATATTCCAAATAAAAAAAATTAAAGGAAGCCTTGATTTTGCCATTTTACATAAGGAACACTATTTTAAAGTATGCCATTGTACATAATGGGGCTTGATCATCCACTGATTTTTGTATCCATGGAGTAGGAAGTTATGAAACCAAACACAAGTGGATATCAAGGGCTGACTGTATATTTTGTGATTAGAGTAGCAGGAGTATGAATCAGCTCTGGAAATGTTGTACTTGGTAGGATGTAAATGGATCTTCTAGCACCTTACAGACTGAGATAACAAAGTTGGTAGCAGAAGTTTTGTAGACCAAATCTAATTCCTACTATGAAAGGTTATGGTATTAGCTTCAATCTTTCAGTTTGTCTCTAAATTGCTATAAGATTCCTTTGTGTGTTAATATTCCAAACTAATATGGCTACATTCTTGAATTCTAATTGATAGGAGTTAGGGTTTCGTTGTGATTCAAATTTCAAACACTGGTGGCTTCCATATTTGTGGGATAATATTCTTTGGGTTTTGGCCCAGGCTTTAAGGCCCCTTTTACACTGTCATATAAAATCCAGATTATCTGCTTTGAACTGAATTATATGGTAGTATAGACTCATATAATCCACTTCAAAGCAGATAATGTGGATTAGCTGCTTTGATAATCTGGATTATATGGCAGTGTAAAGGGGGCTTAAAATAGTTCAGATATGCCCAAACTCTACCTCCAAAAGACAGCACCTTGGATAGCTCTTTTAAAACTCCAATTAACATGCAGAATACATGCAATGCTTTGTTTATTTACAACTATCTTCAAAAGATCTGCTACAGGTTAAGCATCCCTTATTTGGAATTCCAAAATCCAAAATTGTCCACATGGGTGGCTGAAATAGTGACACCTTTGTTTTCTTATAGTTCCTGGTACACAAACTTTGTTTCATTCACAACATTATTAAAATGTATACAATTACCTTAGTATTATGTTTATAACGGATATATCAGGCATACATGAATTTCATGTTTAGACCTGGGTCTATCCTGTTATGTATATATGTGCAATTATGAGTTTTCAAATATCCAAAAAAATACAAAATCTAAAACACATCTATTCCCAAGCATTTCAGTTAAGGGATACCCTACCTCTACATCCATTTGGGGACATTCATAGTTTGATCTGTTTGCCTCTAAAGCAATGTTAATGATCCTGGTGGATATGACAGTTTTCATAAATTGTCTTCTTAGAAATAACTTGTGAAACCTTTCCTGACTGGCAGTGCCTTCTTGTATCAGCTAAGGACATCTTGAAATCTCTCCAGATTCACATTGAAAGGGGATTGAGAGCCAACACACTGAAATGAATTCAACAGGTGCTGGTGGTCTTGAGAATCTTGGCCAAAGAGCAAGACAAGAGAATATGTTTGCACTCTGATATAAAGTCTGTTCGTAATACAAATATCTGAATCTCTTTACCAATAGTTAGAGAAAATCCAGTCACTTGAATGGCGGAAGCGAGAGCAACAAACACGGACAGACACCTGCAGCTACACACTATTACTGTATGTGGGTCACGTTTAATATAAAAGTCCAAGGAAAGGGTCAGCATGCCAAAATTCCACCATAATGTCAAAGTAATACAGCAATTACTTTTGGATTAAAAGATAGAGTCACACAAACACAGAGCTGGAAGAGGCCTCATGGGCCATCTAATCCAACCCCCTAATCAATAATAATTAATGGAGGGTTTTAGAAATTGTTGTCTATGCCCTGCATCAAATAGATGTCAGACAATCACACTATGGCCTGACTTGGCTTTTCAGTGTCCCCAGTTGACTTTAATTTCTCTTAAACAAGTCTATTTTTAAAGATGTTCCAAAAATGATGGTGCCACTCACTCTCACAGTGGCTGAGTATCAATACTAGGCATACTCAGAGTGCCTCCCAGGGCCTACAGTAAATTTGAGCTGAGCTTTTCAAAACCACTTAAAGTAAGCAGGCATTGAATTTCCAATGAATAGCGTAAGTACTGCCATATTGGATTACAACAGTCTTACTAGCCCATTACCTTGCCTTAAAGAATGGTCGAAATAAAAAATTGAAACTCAAAGATTCAAATGATCTGCTCATTTTCTTTAGTCTTTAGATGCTTGAGCTCTGTCTATAATGTTTACCCACGAGTAAATTCAACTGAGACTTGTTCTTTGTGCGCATAGTGTTTAGACTTGGATTCTATCTTCAAGATACTTCATTATGTAGATTCAGGAATTCCAAAATCTCTTCACAAAATTTTGAAATATGGAACATGTTTGGTCTTAATCATTTTGGATAATGGATACTCATCCTGTAATAACTAAAGTCAGCCATGTAATGAAAAGTAATGTCAAAAACATTATTGTTGAATTTAATTAGATCAAGGTCTTAAACTTTAAAATACTTACTGCATAACAGGCTTTCTTTTATAAATACCATATTTCATCAACTAACCACCTCATCAGACTGAGGGATTTTAGCCTAGGATGTTTCCACCCCTTCTGGAGGACTGATGGGCTCACTGCCCATTAGACGACACAAGAGAGCTTCCTGTGGAAGCCCCTCCTCCAACTGGAGGGAAAGCATCGCCAGATGCTTCCCTCTCAACACAGGAGGTACTTCATGGTGTGCCATCTCCAATGGAACCAGCATGGGCTTCCCTGCAATGGCGACACTTTCCCCATGTGATGGGGAAAGCGTTGCCAAGAGGGAGCTGCACACACTACTTCCTCTTTTCACCCCAGAACCCCAGTAAACTGGGATGCTTTGCCAGAGCTTTATGGTGAGGTTGTATGATACCATTAATTCCAAAGCCCCATCTACACTACCATATAAATCCAGATTATCTTAATTGAACTGGATTATATAGTAATGTAGATCCAGCTGAAGACACACACTAATTTCAGTACCATAAACAGGAAAAAAATGCATCTACAATGCATCTACACTTTTTTTAGATGTTTATATGTGAATCGAGAAAATACAGAATATTAAAAAAAAAGAACACACAGGACAACTTTCTGAAGGGTATGCCTTTTGAGAGAAAAAGAGAATGCACATTGTCCAACTGCAATTTTTCAAAATAGTTGCAGCTGTCAGTTTTTCCTAGCATTAAAGTAATGTAAAACTTCAGGAAAGGAGATTCCACCTGAACATCAGGAAGAACTTCCTCACTGTGAGAGCTGTTCGACAGTGGAACTCTCTCCCCCGGGCCATGGTGGAGGCTCCTTCTTTGGAGACTTTTAAGCAGAGGCTGGATGGCCATCTGTCGGAGGTGCTTTGAATGCGATTTCCTGCTTCTTAGCAGGGGGCTGGACTGGATGGCCCATGAGGTCTCTTCCAACTCTACTATTCTATGATTCTATGATTCATGAAAACTAAGATTAGTTGTCCTCTTTTTTCTTTCTTTTCTTTTTTTTTTTTTTTTTGAATGAAAGAAAACTCAAATTTGCTAAATAGTGGTGAGTCACTGCAAGTTCCTGTGGTGTAACTAGTCCAAGTCAGAACCAAAGATGTTGACTCAGAGGTAGCTGTGCTGCAACTGCAGGCAAAAGTCTTTGCAGCAGCCAGAAGTTGTCTGCAAAAAGTTACCCTTTGATGGTGAACTGTCACAAACACATTAGGGTTGCTCGGTTTTTTCTAGGTGATTTCTGGCAACTGAAAAGTCTTATTCAGCTAGTACTCAAATTCCAAGAGAGCTAAGTCAATTACTTGTTCTAAATTTAAACCACTCATCAGTGAGACAATGGTGATTACATAATCATTTTCCGAAACAATCCTGTTCATTTTACTGAAACCAATACCAATGAGTTCTGTTCAAATTGTGTCTTTTGTTCCCTTTGCTTCACTTTTTATCAGTCTTTTCTGGTGAAATGTGTCCTATAAATGTTCCACCTGTTCTGGTGAAAGATGCCCTATAAGGGTTCCACTTATTTTAAGTCTTCTAGGTTGTGTCTCTTCTTTGTTGTTGATTTCCTGTTACTATATAACTGCTGGAAAGACTTAATGGAAAATATCATTGTTTTGATGCTGTTTAATTGTTTACACCTCAATGAAATGAGGAAAATACAAAAATCATTTTTCTAAAACTGAGAGAACACCTCTCTAGGAATCCATAGGTCCTCTAGTGCAGTGGTTCTCAAACTGGGGTCCCCAGATGTTTTTGGCCTTCAGCTCCCAGAAATCCTAATAACTGATGAACTGGCTGGGGTTTCTAGCAGTTGTAGGCCAAAAACATCTGGGGGCTCCAGGTTGAGAACCACTACTCTAGTGTGATACTATGGGCAACCTCTAGAAGACGTGCTGGAAGACCTACCATCTCATTACAGGGGGGGTGGCCCCTTTCCATGCTGGGGCTCTGCTTTGGCCACAGATCCTGACAAATGCCATCAAAGGACATGGGCCATGGCTCTGCCCCATCAATGGCTGATGTGGCGAGGAAGCCTTGCAAGAAGCTTCCTCGCCACCATGGAGAGTCTTCTGTCTTTTGGCTAGCTCCATGGTTTTTAGGTTTTTCCCTGTCTGATGGGAAAGGGACAGGGCACCAATGCACCTTGCCCCAATATCCCCATATGATAGGGGAAGGAGGGAGGGCGTGCAGCTTGCCGTAAGGTGTAATGCACACCTTCTATTTCACTGGTGATTGCAAGCAAAACCAGACAAGGGGGGTGCTCATCAGTATGATGAGGTCCCTAGAGTTTCCTAGAGAGGTGCTATAAATACTCTCTAGGGCCACATCTACACTGCCCTATAATCCAATTTCTGATCGCAGATTAACTGTTTTAAACTGAATTATATGGCAGTTAGACTGAAAGCAGATAATTTTATTCAAAAACTAGATTATGGAGTAGTGTAGATCCATCTAGATCTTTTACTGACTCTATGCTTAACTTCCTGCCAAACTTGGATCCAAGGGAAGAGATTCAGCACCTGCTGAGCTTCCATTCAATTCAGAGCAGATGCAGTCAGACAGACAGTAACATCACACACATACCAATGGCAGAAGATCCATCAACCACACAACCAATAACACCAGAGCTCTTCAATACTATTTAATGGTCCCACAAAACAGCTACAGGAACCCTGGGAATTTCTTTATGATAACTGAATGAAACAAAATTCAAGTCTTTTCAAATAAATCTAAAGAAGCATGTTTTATTGAGATAGATAGATAGATAGATAGATAGATAGATAGATAGATAGATAGATAGATAGATGTATTTAGCCAGCTTTTGACAATTGCTGTCACCTCCATGTACACTCAAGATGGATCTACACTGCCCTTTATCCCAGGATCTGATTGCAGATTATCTTCTTTGAACTGGATTATATGATTCTACACTGCCAGGTAATCTGGGACAAGAAGATAATCTCGGCTCGGATCCTCATCCTGAGATATAGGGCAGTGTAGATCCAGCCTCATTCCATTCTTTTCAGCCCAATTTGTAGTAATTTCTTGGGTCTGCCCTAGAATTATTCCAAATGCTTTTTCCAAATATGAGGGGGGGGAGAGGTTGCTGAGGGGATCACATAGTTAAAAAGAAAAATTTCTACTCTAATTTTTTTAATTACCATATTACCAATGCATTATAGCACCTTTAACACTAAGATTTTGTTTTAAAAGAAAGAAAGAAAAAACAAAATAGAGATTGTTATCTCAGAACTAAAAAGAAAACTTATGGAGGGTGGGAAAATACTGCAGCTGATGCTAGTCTCAAACAACCAAATATTGATTGGAATTATTCTTTTTTTTAAACAAACACTCTGAAACCTATACCAGCGAATACTACAATCTCCTGACATGCATACAGACTGAAGAAGTAATGCAGTCTGACACCACTTTAGCTGTCATAGTTTAATGCTGTGGGATCATGGAAGTTGCAGTTTTTCAAGGCTTTTTGCCTTCTCTGCCGAATAGTGCCTCATCAAATTACAGCTCCCATGATTCCAGAGCATTAAGTCATGGCACTTAAAGTGACATCAAACTGTATTCAGTGTATGTGCATCCTACATTGCCTCGTCCACTATCCTCTCCAATGGCACACAAAGTATTTTTTTTATTTAGACAGGTTTTTTTACTATTACCAGATGCTGCAGAAAATGTATTTAAGGGGCTGTGTGGACTTTCCCTATAATTTCTTATGCTTTAAGTGTTTTTGAATTGGGTTTAAGTCAGTATGCTGTTCATATGGCTGTTACTTTATCCTTTAAATGTTTTTTTATTATTCATGATGATGATTGACTTCTACCTGTATTTTGTTCTAATCTGCATTGTAAACCACCTTGGGTCCAGCTTGTGAAAAAGGTGGGATATTACTAAACAAAGTAGCTAACAGCTGTAGAATAAATATTTAAAGTAACAAAGATGTGATTAGATTCTCGTCTTTGTAAAGACATAAAATTATCAAAAAACAGGAAAATAATATAAAATCAGAACTGCAGCATAATTTATTTCTAAATACCTCTTTCCCTATTATGTGCATGACATGAAGGATGTTTTCATTTTTGTTGCTGCTTTATTTCTTTAAACCAAATACCAAAGAAGTGATTACGGCAATAAATATTTCTGATAAGAGATTAAAGACCACAAATTACTCTGAGGTAGGTCCAAAGCAAGGATTTCTTTGCAAATTTTGTTTTGAATTCTTAGTATTAATCAGACAAGCTATATTTCCTTCAGCAAAACATAATTTATTTTTCAAATCTGATCCTCTGCTTCGTAGAAGACACCTTTTCACCTCTTTGGAACTGCATAGAATCATAGAATCATAGAATAGTAGAGTTGGAAGAGACCTCATGGGCCATCCAGTCCAACCCCCTGCCAAGAAGCAGGAAATCGCATTCAAAGCACCCCTGACAGATGGCCATCCAGCCTCTGCTTAAAAGTCTCCAAAGAAGGAGCCTCCACCACACTTTGGGACAGAGGGTTCCACTGCTTAACAGCTTTCACAGTGAGGAAATTCTTCCTAATGTTCAAGTGGAATCTCCTTTCCTGTAGTTTGAAGCCATTGTTCCGTGTCCTAGTCTGCAGGGCAGCAGAAAACAAGCTTGCTCCCTCCTCCCTATGACTTCCCTTCACGTATTTGTACATGGCTATCATGTCTCCTCTCAGCCTTCTCTTCTGCAGGCTAAACATGCCCAGCTCTTTAAGCCGCTCCTCATAGGGCTTGTTCTCCAGACCCTTAATCATTTTAGTCGCCCTCCTCTGGACGCTTTCCAGCTTGTCAACATCTCTTCAACTGTGGTGCCCAGAATTGGACGCAGTATTCCAGGTGTGGTCTGACCAAGGCAGAATAGAGGGGGAGCAGGACTTCCCTGGATCTAGACGCTATTCCCCTATTGATGCAGGCCAGAATCCCGTTGGCTTTTTTAGCTGCTGCATCACATTGTTGGCTCATGTTTAACTTGTTGTCCACGAGGACTCCAAGGTCTTTTTCGCACACACTGCTGTCAAGCCAGGCGTCCCCCATTCTGTATCTTTGATTTCCATTTTTTCTGCCGAAATGAAGTATCTTGCATTTGTCCCTGTTGAACTTCATTTTGTTAGTTTCGGCCCATCTCTCTAGTCTGTCAAGATCGTTTTGAATTCTGCTCCTGTCTTCTGGAGTGTTAGCTATCCCTCCCAGTTTGGTGTCATCTGCAAACTTGATGATCGTGCCTTCTAACCCTTCGTCTAAGTCGTTAATAAAGATGTTGAACAGAACCGGGCCCAGGACGGAGCCCTGCGGCACTCCACTTGTCACTTCTTTCCATGATGAAGATGACGCATTGGTGAGCACCCTTTGGGTTCGTTCGCTTAGCCAATTGCAGATCCACCTAACCGTAGTTTTGTCTAGCCCACATTTTACTAGTTTATTTGCCAGAAGGTCGTGGGGGACTTTGTCGAAGGCCTTACTGAAATCCAGGTAGGCTACATCCACAACATTCCCTGTATCGACCCAACTCGTAACTCTATCGAAAAAAGAGATCAGATTAGTCTGGCATGACTTGTTTTTGGTAAATCCGTGTTGACTATTAGCAATGACCGCATTTGTTTCTAAGTGTTCGCAGACGACTTCCTTGATGATCTTTTCCAGAATCTTGCCTGGTATCGATGTGAGGCTGACCGGACGGTAATTGTTTGGGTCGTTCTTTTTTCCCTTCTTGAAGATAGGGACCACATTCGCCCTCCTCCAATCTGCTGGGACTTCTCCCGTTCTCCAAGAACTCTCGAAGATAATTGCTAGTGGTTCTGAAATAACTTCCGCTAATTCCTTCAATACTCTTGGATGTAGCTGATCTGGCCCTGGGGACTTGAATTCGTTTAGAGAGGCCAGGTGTTCCTGGACAGCTTGTTTCCCTATTTGGGGTTGGATTTCCCCCAATCCTTCGTCCATTCCATGTTGCTGAGGTTGAAGATGGCTTTCTTTTTGTGAGAAGACCGAGGCAAAGAAGCCATTGAGCAGTTCTGCCTTTTCCCTGTCTCCTGTCGCCATCACCCCATCTTCTCCTTGCAGAGGCCCTATCGCCTCCTTTTTCTTCCTTTTTCTACCAATGTAAGCAAAAAAGCCTTTTTTGTTGATTTTTATGTCCCTGGCAAGCCTGAGCTCATTTTGTGCTTTAGCCTTGCGAACTTTTCCCCTACAGGTGTTGGCTATACGTTTGAATTCTTCTTTGGTGATTTCTCCCCTTTTCCACTTCTTGTGCATGTCACTTTTGAGCTTTAGCTCAGTTAGAAGTTCTTTGGACATCCATTCTGGCTTCTTTGCACTTGTCTTATTTTTCTTCTTTGTTGGCACTGTTTGCATTTGCGCCTTGAGTATTTCACTTTTGAAAAACTCCCATCCATCCTTAACTCCCTTGTTTTTTAATATTGGCGTCCATGGAATGCCGCTCAGTATTTCCTTCATTTTTTGGAAGTCAGCTCTCTTAAAGTCGAGAATGCGTGTTTGACTTGTCTTAGTTTCAGTATTCCTTTGTATTGCAAACTCCAGGAGCACATGGTCACTTGCCCCTAAGGATCCAACCACTTCAACTGTGTTGATCAGGTCTTCCACATTTGTTAAGATTAGATCAAGAGTTGCTGATCCTCTTGTTGCCTCTTCTACCTTCTGGACCATAAAATTGTCTGCAAGGCAAGTGAGGAATTTGTTGGACTTTGTACTCTTGGCTGAGTTTGTTTTCCAGCAGATATCAGAATAATTGAAATCGCCCATGACTACTATATCTCTTCTTTGTGCCTGTTTGGTCAGCTGTTGACAGAAGGCGTCATCAAGTCCTTCATCCTGACTCGGAGGTCTGTAGTAGACACCCACGACAAGATCTTTTTGAGTCCCGGTTCCCTTGATTCTTATCCAGATGCTTTCAAGCTGGTTTCCCGGATTACAGTCTTGCATTTCTTCTGCAACGTAACTGTTTTTGACATATAAAGCTACTCCCCCTCCTTTCCCTTTTGTTCTATTTCTGTGAAAGAGGTTATAGCCCTCAATGGCTACATTCCAGTGATGGGAGTCATCCCACCAGGTTTCAGTGATGCCTATGACATCGTATGTGTGGTGCTGTGCTAAGAGTTGGAGTTCTGAGCGTTGGTGTAAAGACATGTAAGCCCCTGTGACCTCCCCTTGAGCTGTTTATTTGGGATTATTGTGCTCTCCGTACTTGGTCCTTGCTGTGTTTGTGCAGCCCTCCATTTAGCCTTTTGGTGGTTCCCTGTGGTCATGGGTAATATAGTGTTCGCCAGGCTGTTGTTCCCCTCCCCCAGTGGATCTAGTTTAAAGTGCGCCTGATGAGGTTTGTGAGTCTGTGTGCAAAAAGATGTTTTCCTGCTTGTGTGAGATGCACCCCATCACTTGCCAATAGGCCATCCTCCTGGAAGAGTAGACCATGATCAAGGAAGCCAAAATGCTCCTCTTGGCACCATTTTCTGAGCCAGTTATTGACCTGTACTATTTTTCCGGCCCTTGTAGAGCCATGTCCTACAACGGGGAGGAGGGATGAAAAGATCACATGTACATTATACAGTTTTAGCTTTGTTCCCAGAGCTCGAAAATCATTTGTGATCTTTTGAAAAGTATGCCTAGCTGTGTCATTGGTACCTACATGAATCAACATAAGGTGGGGAGGGTGATGGGGCTTTAGGAGCCTGCTGAGCCTCTGAGTGATATGGTGTATTTTTGCCCCCGGGAGGCAGCATGTTTCTCGAGCCATCCCATCCGGTCTGGAAATGATGGCTTCCGTTCCTCTAAGGAGGGAGTCACCTACTACCAAGACCTGTTTCCTTTGAGGATTGACAGGGTCCCTTTTGTGCAAGACAGTGTGTATGTCCCCTGAAGAGTGTTCCTGTTGAAGTGAATCATGCAGGTGTAAAGTGTTGTCCTCCTCCTCAACATCTCCAGTGCATTCATCAATGACAATCCATTGAGATACATCCGAGAGCCCATTACTCTCCCAAGGATGTTCCTGTTGCTCCTGGTCTACGATTGGGGATGGAGCATTTGCATGATTACATAAGTGTGAATGTGGTGATGCACTGTCCCCGTCAGGGCTATCCCCTGCACATTGATCAAGGGTGGCCCACTGAGTGGTATCTAAGAAACTGTGGTCCTCCACAAGATGTGTTTCCTGGTTGTATGTTAATGGTGTTAGAATTTCAAATCTGTTGTGTAAATGCAGCTGAGCAGAGGAGTTCTGCGGAGGCTGCCTGGTCCTGTGTCTCCTTCTATGGGTGACCTCCTTCCAAGCCTGAGGGTTGTCTACCTTTGAGTTGATCTCCCCATAAGGTTCCTGATCATGGTCATGGTGGTGTTGGTGTGATGCAGGCTGCAGATCTACAGCAGCGTGTTGTGCAGTGTCCAAGAAGAGCTCGAGTGCCTGAATGTCCTTAAGGGTCTTAATACGGTGCTCGAGCTGTTGGATCCTCTGCTCCATCAGAGTCATCTGTTTGCATTTGGAGCAGATGTAGTTGACTAGTTTTTGTGTGAAAAAGCAGAACATGCCACAGCTGGTGCATGTGGTGGCAAGTATTTGCTGTTGGTCCATCTCTTGGTGAGTGAAGTGACCGAGGAGGATTGTGTGTGTTATGGGCAGAATGCTATCCACCTTCCTGTGTGTGTATTTTTAAAGTTGTTTTGTTTATTGTATATACTGTAAGAATGTGTTTTACTGTAGTGGTGGGTTGGCTCAGAAAGCTTCAACAGGAAGCAACAGATGAAGAATTATATTACACAGTATAGAAAAACAACAGCTGAAGAACCAGGAAAAGTATGACAATCAGAAGAACGATCCTAAATATGGGACAAGGAATGGTTTTTAACAGGGCTGAAGTGGCTTGCTGCTTTTTTTATTTTTACTAAAAGCACCCAATCTCCAAAACATTGTTAGGATAGGGGAAATACTCATATTTCATTGTAATTACACTATCACAGTGTAACTAATTCTACAGTAAGCAAAAGAGTTAATGCAGTTTGACATCACTTTAACTGCCATGACTCAATGCCATGGAACCCTGGGAGTTGTAGTTTGACAAGGTCTTTTACCTTCTCTGCCAAAAACTGCAGGTGCTTAGTCAAACCATAAATCCCAGGATTCCATATCATTGAGCCCTGGCAGTTAGATTGGTGTCAAGCTGCATTATGGCAACAGTTTTAAGTTCCTTTGCCAGCTATATCCCGGGTTTCACCTGTGAAGCCCTGAGGGACATGCATTCTTACTGCTCCCATTCAAGTACTTGGAAGTTTGTAAGTTCTGCTGTAGGGGAAAGGGCTGGTCTAGAATAGGGCTTCTTAAACCTTTTCCATGTGCAGCCCCATTCTACCTGAGAATTTTTGACATGACCCCAGGTATATAGGTATATCTATATATATAAATGAGTGATGGCATCACGGCGACCAACAAAACAACAAAACTACAGGCCCCCCAACCTCGAAATTTGACAACACAACCCATCATCCATGCCTCTAGGTTGATACAACAAAAAGAAAAGAAAAGAAAAGTCCTAATTAGAGGGAAAGGAATCATTGGTTTTATCCAATTGCTGCCAGTTAAAGGACTAATCTCTGCCCACTTGGTCTCCTAGCAACCCACTCAGCCCAGGGGACAGGCCGAGTTAGGCCTCACTTAGGCCTCTTCCACAGATGATCTAATTTGCACTGGATTATATGGCAGTGTAGACTCAAGGCCCTTCCACACAGCTATATAACCCATTTATAATGGACTTAATGCCAGGGGAAAACCTTTACCTTTTACCTTAACTACCACCAATTCCTCAATACTTTATTTCCCATACCTCCATACTTCGCCACAGCAACGTGTGGCCGGGCACAGCTAGTAAAATAAATATACTAATCAAGTGTTAATTATAAGAAGTCAGCATTTGTAAGGCTTGCTAAACAGGCTGATTTTCCCTTTTGTGGAGTCCAGCTGAAGCGTTTTCTGCAGAGCCCACTGTAAACACTGCACATTGTTGTTAATAGATTTGTGTAAATGGGTGGCATTCAAAAACCTTTTACTATTACCAAATTGCTGTTGTCAAATTTTTCATGTCCTCAGCACTGAGCTAAGGCTCCTGACCATTTGGGATCCAGACCCACAGTTTAAGAGGAAATGGTCTAGAAAATATGACATGTGCTTTGTCCCTAAAATATGGCTTGAAGCTCAAGGATATGAAAAAACCTCCTACTGTCACGTATTTATTTTTGCATTCAGTTTCAAAACATAGATGGAAAGAACATTTACCATTCAAAAATTCCATTCTAGATCATCAATTTTCTTCTCCTAGAACATAACATTGTGGATGATGACTGATTGATTGACTAATTGATTGAGTCACCACCTTTTCCCCAGAGTTGAGGCCTAAGGCAGCATACCAAAATACATTGCTTTGCTTTTAATTGCATTTCACTTTAACGCACACTCACTTTTCTTCTCTTCCTGAGCAATGCTGAAATTTTTGCCATGATTTAGGGTGACAGTCTGTTACCAAAGCAATCTGATAGCTGGATGTCATCTGAGATAGGACTCTGTTTGCATAGGAGAAAAACTCCCACAAGAACAGAAATTTGCACTTGAGTACTGGGCAAATATGACATTGGCCAAGTCAAATACTATCCTCACCTCTCCTCCCTTGATTCCTATTGCCAGTTTGGTCCTTTTTTCATCATCTTTTTCAGATAGCAATTCAGAGCCTGATGACTCAAAGCTACTGACAAGAACTGAAACAACTCATTTCTGGAACGATGTCAGAATTTCAGTATTGACACTTATTCCCCAGTCAAGTCACTAGAATCCAAGAGTATAATCAAAACAACAACAATCAAAACCTAATCTATTACATCATCACAGTTTTGGGTTTATTTGGGGGGTGGGGGGGTTAAAGCAAGCATGAGCATGTTTAAAATGCCACTCTGAATTAGCAACACCAGACATGCCAAGAAGCCAGGAGGGAGTTTACAACATCTCTGGAAACAGCAGTTCACACAGTGCCACGTTCCTTAATAAGCACAGGAGAAGATTTGCTACAACAGGCTAGAATTTGTGGAGTCTTCCATATTTATCATGGGAAGATATATTAATAGGTAAAAGGTTTTCCCCTGACGTTAAGTCCAGTTGTGACCGACTCTGGGGGTTGGTGCTCATCTCCATTTCTAAGCCGAAGAGCCAGCATTGTCCACATTATCTTTCCACCGGAGCGGTACCTATTGATCTACTCACATTGGCATGTTTGCGGACTGCTAGGTTGGCAGGAGCTGGGGCTAACAGCGGGCGCTCATTCCACCCCCGGGATTTGAACCTGGCACCTTTTGGTCCGCAAGTTCAGCAGCTCAGAGCTTTAACCCACTGTGCCACCAGGGGCCCCATATATTAATAATTTGATATTAATAATCAAAACCTTTAAAATGTACAAGGATTCTTTCTATTTGTTCCTCATTTACAAAATAAGTCATATGAGGGATCGGAATGACTAAATAATGTGAGAGAAAGAATGAGAAGGCTTTGATCCCCCCAAATACCTAAAAAGTGCAGTCATTGTAAATAATGAAAGGTTCAAAACAAGAATTTGGAGACAGTAAATACAAATTTCCACTTAACACCCACGACTAGCAACAAACATGCATAAAGCCAAAAGGTCATTGGCTGATATGTAAGCATGCCTGAATGACCACTCTCTGGATAAATATAGCCAACACAGTCCTAATTAGCACCTCCTTATACATGGCTTTGCAGATGACTAATTTTTCCTGCCAAAAAGAAAAGATTCACTGGCTTGAAGATTTCGTGAAAGCAGCAAATAAGAGTTGTCAATGTACACTACTCTTTTAAAAGCCTACAGATCAACAAGTTTGTGATCCCTGAAGATCAAGTACTTACCTTATGTCATAAGCATTTGTGAACTACTAAATACTTTATAAGGAGCCCCGGTGGCGAAGTGTATTAAAGCACTGAGCTACTGAACTTGCAGACCGAAAGGTCGCAGGTTCAAATCCCAGGAGCAGAATGAGCGCCCACTGTTAGCTCCAGTTTCTGCCAACCTAGCAGTTCGAAAGCATGCTAATGTGAGTAGATCAATAGGTTCCGCTCCAGCAGGAAGGTAACGGTACTCCATGCAGTCATGCTGGCCACATGACTTAAGAGGTATCTATGGACAATGCTGGCTCTTCGGCTTAGAAATGGAGATGAGCACCAACCCCCAGAGTCAGACATGACTGGACTTAACGTCAGAGGAAACCTTTACCTTTACTAAATACTTTATAAGATGCATGAGAAGTTATACTGAGTTACATGTAGACACTAGAGATGTGCGCGAAAAATTTTCCTTTGTGCTTTCGTTTTGTTTCTGCTGATGTGTACCAATGGGTGTTAATAATAATATCGATATACATAACAATAGTTATTCTGGGACCCTAAGCTGAGTCTGGGAGAGGAGCCCCTCCCCATTACATCTGATGTGAGCCAATGGGTCAATTTTATATATATATATATATATATATATATATATATATATATATATATATATATATAGTCTGGGACCCTAAGCTGAGTCTGAGGGAGGAGTGCCTCCCCATTACATCTGATGTGAGCCAATGGGTGTTAATATTATTATTATTAATAACGATAGTACACTGGGAAAGACCCAAACATTTTAAAAGTTGGTGGGCTAAAAGGGGTCGAAATGCCCTCCGTGTGTGGCGATTTTCACCCCTCTAGCACAAAAAATGAGGGGAGGTGAACCTTGGAAGCCCTCCTATTGCTGCCAATGGCATGAACATTTTCCATTAACATATGCAGACTGATTTGTTTTCAAAACCCCTTGAACCCAATGGTTTGTCTACATGTTGACTTATCATTCAACAATTGTTTTAATGAATTTACACTAGCTACACTAACTGGCACTAACGAATGAGACAATAGCCATAATATCCATTATCCATGTAATTCCAAAGAATGATAAAGTTTTTGTCTAATGAAGTGTCACAAAACCTGATAACCCTATAGCAAGAAAAATTCAAGACTCTAAAGTTATCAGTAACTAAGCATACTGCATATTTGTAAATACTTACAAGATGTTATGTTATATTTGTTGTTGTTACTGTTATTATAGAATCTATGCCCTTCTAAAAGATTTCTTTAGAGGCTTAATAAAATAAAAATAAATCTTAAAAATGAATGAATATATCTTAATAAAAATATACAGTACTCCATAAAAATGTGGTGATACTAAAATTATATAATAAATAAAAATAATGTTAAGCCTGTTTAATGAATGTTGAAGGATTAGAAGAACAAGTATTTTTATTTTCTTTCATTTGCACCAGGTAGATAAGAAGACACACATACACCCCATGAATACCTGTAACAGTTAATAATAGTGAACTCTATATTTCTACTATACTTGGGTCAGATGCATACCTTAGAATAACACTAGAGGATCTAGAGAAGTCCACAAATACTTCCAAAGGGAATTGCGTATTTTTTTGGAATGTAATTAAATGAAACTGTGGATATCAAATCCATGGCGAAGGGATGTACTTAGAAAATTGCTCTTGCTCACAGCTGCCCTTTCTCCCTCAGATGTTCAAATATGCATTGCAAAACCTCAAAAGAACATCTTAATATAAGGGTATGGGCTGAAGAACAAATAACTGAAGTAAAGCCACACAAGCTGAAAATTAAAAAATGTAGCAAGGGGTTTATACATAATTATAGCCACATACAAGCAAAGCAACATTACTGAGTATAGAATTCAGATTCTTGAGAACAGCAGGTAATTAAAATATAGTCATTTTTAAAGGAAATATGCTTAAAAGTCTGTGGACAAATTGTTGCCCGGGTACAAAGAACTATATTTTTGAAAAGGTTAAATAGAACCATTAGCCTTGTTGACCTCCCCCTCCACAAGAGCACAATTCACATTACCCATGCTCTTTTTGTATGGGCTTTCAAATCCAAGGATTGTGTAAGTGTGGGATACATACTGTTCAATGACATCAGTGACAGCAACGTGATCCTAGCTCATAATCAGGTGAAAATGCCAGAAGAATGCATAATAAAAGGGGAAAGTTCCCTGAACTGTAGAAGGCAGGGAAGTCACTTCTCCATAGTAGACAATGGAGACAAACACAGATCCCATGGGACAGAAGACATGGGACTTTGGGAACAGCACATATGTGTCAGATGTAATGTATAATTTCTGTAGATGTTGTTATTGTTGTCAAAATATCATTGAGATTTAAAGTGAAGTTGTGTTTGCAATATTCAGTTATAATTAGCCCCATAGAATCAGGACATAAACAACTCTTCTCATATAACTTTGCAACAGATGACTGAAACTAATTTGCAATGGTGGGGAGAGGAGCACTTTACATTGTAATTGTAGGCATTTCTCAGAAATAGCTTGCCATTTAGAAGTAGCAACCTGAAGTTGGAGGACCTGAAGAAAACTTTTGAAAATGTATCAGAAGTTATATCTGGGGTTTTGTTTTGTTTCATCTTGCTTTCCTTTCCAAGCTATCCTGGGTTCTGCTCCAGCCACTGACCCTGTGATATTATTTTATTAAATGGGTATCATCTTGCCCACTTTGGCAATAAGCTTTACCCATGTTGCATAAACATGGCTACAATGACAAACACACAGGATATTTTTGAAGTTGGCATTAGGAGCCTATAAAGTGAAAAAAAAATCCATGGCCATTAAGTCCCAGCAGCATAGGAAATTATTCAACAACAATACTAAGACAACTCATTATTTCAGTACCAATTTTTGAATGAAAAAAGTTGAAAACCTCACAGCATATCCATGCATCTAGCCTTCCATTTATAAAACTAAGAAACATTTGATTACTACAAAATATGTGCTGTGTATATTGTTAAATGTCAAAAGACCATTAGTTTCAACCATTCTTGTGACTATTCATTTTAATCCTGTACTTTGCATCTTTGTAAGACGGAAAGTTTACATCATATCCTTTTAATACAAAAATGTTCTAAAATGGAGTCACTCAACAAAAATAAATAAGATTTTATGCAAAAAAATTAGAAGACTAGTAACCAGTATATTCAAATGCTAGAAACCAAAAAAACATAAAAGAAAATAGATGTTGTGTATATTTAAAAAGCACATGTATGCATCCTTTGTTGCCAGTGATTTCAACTTGGTTTCCAATATTTATCAACTTAGTCCTTTGTGTTGTTGAAGGCTTTCATGGCTGGAATCATTGGATTGCTGTCAGTTTTCTGGGCTGTATGGCCATGTTCCAGAAGCATTTACTCCTGATGTTTCACCCACATCTATGGCAGGCATCCTCAGAGGTTGTGAGGTCTGTTGGAAACTAGGCAAGTGGGATTTAGTGGAGTTTCCACAGATATATAAACTCTATTTTCTTAGTTTCCAACCGACCTCACAACCTCTGAGGATGCTTGCCATAGATGTGGGTGAAACGTCAGGAGAGAATGCTTCTGGAACCTGGCCATACAGCCTGGAAAACTGACAGCAACCCAACTTAGTCCTTCTTGAGTATTTAGTCCACTCCATGGATGCTCTAAAGATTTTAATAGAACACATGCTTCCTTTAGTATTGCTGGAATACACATCCCATCATCTTTGACAAGGGATTATGTTGACTGAAGGAGATGGGCGTTGGAGTGCCACCCTGGCATAGGAGAAAAGTGGCTGGTAAAAGAATGCATCTGAGCTTTCATACCTGTAGAAATACATGCAAACTTGAATGAACACTAAGGCAGCTAGCAAAGGGCACCTTGCCATTTGATATACTGCAGAAGCCAAGGTATATTTTGACTGTAATAGCACATTATTAGACAATTCTATGTATTTTTCTTTCATCTCTTATAAGTAAAAAAAACAAACAACAATATGCCTCCTGCCTTTGAAATAAGGCTACTGCAAAAGAAATAACTTCATCGTAAAGCAGGCAGATTAGAGATTTCAGCCATGTATCCTGGGGGTGGGGAGGGAGACTTCAGCCATGATCTCAGGGATAAGAATAGCTGTGTTAACATGCTCGCCTCTATTTTCATCTGTGAAATAGCTCTAGAATATACAGAGGTGCAGGTAGGCTGAAATTTGTGCTTAGGACTAAGCAGAAATTTCCGTCAATGTAATGGTTTGCACTTGTTCTTACACAGTAACAGCTTTTGTTAATCCTGCAATGAAAGTCACAGGTTCTACATTTATTCAGTATGCATGCCAAAAATCAAGTATAGAAAATAACATATCAAGTTAAAATCAGAGCAATATACAGGATATTAGAGATTCTATTGGGCAGTAAATGGACACTATGTTCATGTATACATTGGGAGACAAATACTCTATTTCCAAATCCAGTTGTGACTAAACAGAAGTAAAACTATTTCGAACGTCAACGGTGCATATTATGAACTCTCCAATACTTCACAGATGAAAACCACAACACGTGTGACCAAGAAATATCAAGATGATCAAAATTTAAAATGAACAGAGAAGCTAGGAGACACTGCAGTGATTTGCTTTTGATTGACTCTACTGGGAAAGGCAAGTTTCTGCCTCACCCTAACCGCCCTTCAAGTTAATAGAGGACAAACTGCTCTTGCATTTTACACTCAATTTGAAGTAAACCGAGGTCAAAGGAGAACAGCAGTAGAAGGAAATAAAAACTGGGTATTTTAAAAGTAGCTGGAAAAGTGGGATGACAGAGGATTAATTGTGAGTGTCTCTGCCAGATTGGATGTCTGGAGAATATGTGACTGAGGACTAGAGAAAGAACCCAACAGTAGGAGCATTACACTGGGAAGATCTGAGAGACAGATTTATTTGCTCTGTTACCCATTTTGTGGAATGTCCTCCACTTTTAGGTCTTTTAGCAATTTTGCCCAATTTTCTACAGGTAGTTTTAAACTGTTTTAGTTTAATTTTAAACTGTTTAAATCCATGTTAATTGTTAAATTGTTTGATATGTGTTTATATTGTTTAAATTGTTCCTCATTTTTCTATTTTCTTACAATTGTTTAAGATCATTTTGAATTTATCTTGATCAATACATCAGCCTGAGATCTTGCGATATAGGCCTGGATATAAATATTGTAATTAATAAATATATTTAAAAAATAAATTAATTAGATATATGGTAAGAACCATTATTTTAGTACAGCAACTCAGAACATTGTAGCTCCACCATAGAAAGTCTTCCACACACGTGTTAGCAAAATGGAAAATTGGCATAGCGAGAGTTGGCCAGGCTGTGATGCAGCTGGTTGAGTAGCCAGCTGCAATAAATCACTCTGACCAAGAGGTGGTGAGTTCGAGGTCAGCCGGTGTCGGGGTGAGCACCCAACAATTAAAATAAAAAATGCCCCCTGCTCATTGTTGACCTAAGCAACCGAAAGATAGTTGCATCTATCAAGTAGGAATTTAGGTACCGCTCTGCGGGGAGGCAAATTTAACTAATTTACGACACCATAAAAAAACTCATCCAGCTCCCGTTTGGAATGAGGAAGTATCCATCAAGATGCCACAATGGGTGATGAAGCAGCTGCTCCCCCTGTGACTGGAATCGAGCATAACCTCAGGAAGCTGGAAGCTGGAGAATGTTAAATTGTCTCTCTCTGTCTCTATGTTTATATGTCATTTAATGTTTGCAATTATATGTGCACATTGTGATCCGCCCTGAGTCCCCTTCGGGGTGAGAAGGGCGGAATATAAATGCTACAAATAAATAAATAAATTATTGTTATTTCCAAATAGCACAACTTAGAAGCCAACAAAAAGTCTAGCATCTGTGTCATACAACCACTTTGCTTCATGGAACTGGGTTTTTTTCTATTGTGTATTTAGCAGTTGGTGCACTACACTTTGCATGTATTCCCTGAATATTAGAATATTTTACAAAAGTCAAAAGCCTGTTGTAGAGTACAGAAGGGAAGGCTTAATTCCAGCATAAAACTACAAAATGCCTTTAACCGAACAGGAAGGTTTCCCCATTGTCTATCAATCTGGCCTCAGGCAAGCAAGTTGGTGAGACTAATGTGGATATTTTCCTATAATCCTGCGCATCAGGTCAATCATATGCCAAATTAAATGAGAGAATCACTTGATCCATAAATACTCGGGTCAAAGTGAGCCATATCAGTCTGAAACCATTGTGCACTCCATGTTGTATAATTTGACAACTCAACCGAAAACAGACTTTACTGACCTTCTCAAAGGACAGACAAATATTAAAGGAGTCAGGAAGAATGGTTTCTAAAACAAATACACCCAAATTTGAATCACTTTTAGACAGTTTGGAAGTTTCCAGGCAGAAACCATGAGATTCCCATAGCATCAGACTCTGGTTCCTTGCATCTGAAGGAAGAAGAGATGTCACCCAAACCTAGAGCGTGGAGATTAATGGCTTGGGACTAAACCATAAGGAAATACTTCCCACACAATTTCTGGTAATGTATACCTCACCCTAAATATTTCCTTCTGCGTATAGAGATTAATATACCAGCCACTTTCTGGCACTTCACAAACTAGTCAGATAAATCTTGCAAGTCCTACAGCTATTATGTATGAATAGATGATAGATTTTCTTTGGCCATTTCCTGTTTCAATCACATGAAATGTTTGCATCTGGCATTTTCAAAACTCTTAATCTAGAAATTATACTTCTCCAGAACTCAAGCTGTACGTGATTTTCAAAGGTCCTTCATTCCCATTCAACTTTTAAAAACATAATCACCTTCACAGATGAGATGCTCTGTTTATTCTACAGAAACATTTTAGATGAGCCCCTTCTAAAGGCTTGTGCTTGTTTCTGCAAAGGACATCAGAAAGGAAAGAGCTGGCATGACAAAAATATTATTACTTAGAGCACATCTTATAGGAAGGATTAGGAGACAATGTGTCAAGTACTACTTTATTAAGTAGTTGCAAACTGTTTAAGACAGTGGTCTTCAAGTTTTCCACTTTGCTGAAGAACTCCAACATGTCTGTCTAGGAGGGTTCACGTTGCAGCAGATTCAGGCATGAAATTCACAAGGCTACTGTTGAAAACCTACAGGCCTCACAGTTGCCCTGTATTTATTGCGGTCATTCTCAACCTGTGGGTCCACAGTTGTTTTGGTTTACAACTCCCAGAAATCCCAACCAGTTTACCAGCTGTTAGGATTTCTGGGAGTTGAAGGCCAAAACATCTGGGGACCCACAGGTTGAGAACCACCGATTTATTGGGAAAGAGCTCTCCCCTACATTTATTTATTTATTTCCAACATTTGTATCCCGCCCTTCTCACCCAAAGGGACTCAGGGCGGCTTACAACAATGGCAACAATTCGATGCCCACACAAAAACAATATCAAACAATACATAAAATCAATTAAAACTATTAAATACCATATAAAATTACAATATATAAATTTAAAACATTTGATCAGATCCGTTCGTCCAGAAAACCTCGTGCTGTATCCATAGGTCCATCCGTGTCGTCTTTATCATTTATTCCTTGAAAGCCTGGGCACATAGCCATGTTTTTAGGGCTCTTCTAAAGCCCAAAAGGGTTGGGACTTGTTGGATATCTTTGGGGAGGGTGTTCCACAGCCAGGGAGCCACCATTTGTACTGGACAATCTCTCGGAGAAGAATGTCAACTTCAACATGTGGAACTCCAGATAACCTTTCAAAGGTTGAAAATCGCAATTTTATTCAAGCATCTGTGTAGAAACATAAACCCAGTTCAGACCTTAAAGGAAACCATGGTCAAATTTGTGTTCAAACACTACCATGCTTCCTCCCCTTCCTCTTTCTTATGACAGACCTGAAAAAACCTCAAAAAATAATCAAAATTTCCCACATTGATGTCTGAATTCAGCTTGCTTAAATGATCCTTAGTGACAGCAACTCTTGACTTGTTCTGGACCTGCAATTTAAACTGTCTAAGCATCTGAACATCTCATGGTTTGTTTTAAAAAGAAGTGGGTGTTCTAGTTCTGTCCTTTGAAATTCAAAGGAGGTGGAGTGGGGCAGGCAAGAGACTAAGGGTCACCACAGCTCATTAATGCAGTGAAAATTGGAAATGGTTTCTCATTACCACTAGAGCATGTGCATCCATATATATATCCATGTCCTGGAAAATGGAAATAAGCTGTCCAAACATGGACATTCTAATCAATAAAGCTTAGCCCTTATTGGCTCATAAATGTTGGCATGTGCTTTGGACGACTTCCTTTTTTCATCTCTTGTTATCTGAATATGATACTGTTTGTATATGTTTTCAAAGCAATTTGCACTGAATCAAGCTGGCAACCCTGTTAGTAGTGAAGAATTGGAAAAGTTACAAGACCTCCAGTGGATGGTACTAATACGTTTATTACAGCTGTATCATTTCCTACATGTGAACAAAACCAATAATTTTAAGAATACACAAGCCATATAAATATATGGAGAGAGGGAGAACATCCTATGGCAAAAATTCATACATAAAGTCTCGATCCTCCATGTTGTATATGCTTTCAGAAACAATTAGATCACAATGAAATCAAATGTTTAGGATAGCGGGAAAGGATAACCAAGCAAGCCAAGTTTTATAGAAAAGATGCTTCTGAAAATAGGTTATTTGACCAATGAGCATAATCCTTTACTGCAGACCCCTCATTTCATATAATAATAATAATAATAATAATAATAATAATAATAATAATAATAATAATAGATTCCCCTTATTTCATGGATCCCCCTAATTTCATGGATCATTGACCATTGTTTTCAAATCCTTCTTTGCTCATGGACCATTGCTTATATAATCCTAAAGGTTCCAAAGAGAAATAAAAAATCTAACAAGCAAATTAAGCAGCTCTCAACCCAAATGCCACAAGCAGTGACACATTTAAGTTAAACCTTAATAACTTCTCCCCAAACCAGGTGAAAGGCACTCATGCCTTTCGGACCAGTTGAAAGTGTTGAGTCATGATTGAACTTGCCTTGTTGATTTCAAGATTATGCAAGCATGTATATTTCTTCGGATCAGACAGGGAGTATTTGCAAATTAATGTGTTTCCTTAAGAGCTTTATAGACTACTCATATACCAAACATTGTAATCCTACCATAACTGTCTTCATCCTCACTGGAAAACAAAGGCAAGGATATTCCTACCTTTAGCCCTCTCTCCCACCCCCAAATACTAAAATTCCACACTCCTCTGTCCACTGTGGTATATTTTTTTAAAAGGTAATCATTTGTAGGTAATCATCAGAAGGCTTTCAGAGACCATCAATTAGGGAGGTACTGTGGTTTTTTAACTTTGAATAGGTTTTAATGGGTTTTAACTGTAAATTTTTAAATACTGTTTATATTTAATTCTGTTTTAATGTTTACATATTTGTATGTTTTAAATTGTATGCTAATGCTTTTATGTTAAGCCGCTTTGAGTTTCCTTCAGTGGAGATAAAGCATGGTATAAATAAATATTATAATAATAATAATATGTAATAATAATAGTCCGTTGGATATCACTAATCGGAAAATCTGTGCAAATGCTGATATACACAAAGAATTCAGACAAATACTCTGGTTCACTTCAACAATTGGGATCATATGAAATATATGTACAGGAATACACATTTATTTATTATACAGAATGACCCCCATATCCAAGAAAACATGGATAATAGTGTGGATAATAAATTAATGACTTCTCTCAGAAGTTACCATATAGTCACCTTGAGAACCTAAGAGATTCCTAAAAAGATATCCTGTTTAAGAATTTGCTAAGTCTTCCAGCTATATCATAACTTTCAGCAGGAGCATAGTATAGGAGAGGTATGGGCAAATCCAGGCCCGGGGGCAATATGCGGCCCCTTAGGCTCTTTTCTCAAGCCCTCCTCTCTCTCACCATCCTATCCTTCCTTCCTTCCCCTCCCTCCTTTCCTTACCTCCCCCTTTCTCCCTCCCTCCTTCCTTCCCTTCCACCCTTTTGTTCTTCTTTCCCTCCCTTTTTCCTCCCTCCTTCCCTCTCTCCCTTTTTCCTTCCTTCCTTCCTTCCTTCCTTCCTTCTTGTCTTTCCTTCTCTCTTTCCTCTCTTCTTCCCTTCATTCCCTTCCACCCTTCCTTCTTTTTATCTGCCTCTTCCACCCTTTCTTCCTTTCCTTCTTCCTTCCTTCTCTTTTTCCTTCCTCCTTAAAGACATTTATCATCACTATCTATACTGCACCTTTCCCCCAAAACTGGGGGGCTGAAGGCAGCATAACAAATTAGAATAACTACAATTTATTTAAAAACATAGAAAATGTCAACATTAAACTATTAATAGCATTAAAATGAATTAAATCATATACAGTAGAGTCTCACTTATCCAACACTCGCTTATCCAACGTTCTGGATTATCCAACGCATTTTGTAGTCAATGTTTTCAATACATCGTGATATTTTGGTGCTAAATTCGTAAATACAGTAATTACTACATAGCATTACTGCATATTAAACTATTTTTTCTGTCAAATTTGTTTTATAACATGATGTTTTGGTGCTTAATTTGTAAAATCATAACCTAATTTGATGTTTAATAGGCTTTTCCTTAATCCCTCCTTATTATCCAACATATTCGCTTATCCAACATTCTGCTGGCCCGTTTATATTGGTTAAATGAGACTCTACTGTACTGAAAAACAATCTTTAAAACAATTGAAAATAGTTCAGTTTAAAACAATAGCACACATTTAACTTTGATTCCTGTAAGAAAATAATAGCATGAGTGGTCTTATGAATCTAAACATTTTCTTGCCAAATATAATTATCAGTGCAAAGCCATGGAAAGGATGTGTATCAGCACCATTAAGCTAATATTTACTTTTGTCCACAGTATTTAGTTGGATATGTTACTTTCCTCTTTTTATTTCAAATGGAAAGTATACTCTGTTCCAAGTTTTAAAACTGCAGAACTGCAAATATTATTTTCTTCATGACTGGTTAACTCTTATTCTGCAAGATCACCCTAACATGAGGTTGCTATTATCAATTGTGAAAGCACAACAGGTGGGTCGCAAGGAAGGTCACATTAGTTTTGTTCGCAGGCCCAGACACAAGGTTTTCATTATCCTTAATAAAAACAGAAGCAAGCAATAAAAATATATCACTGCAGGAACATATCTCCCCATTCATAGGCCATATATAACCTCAAACATTAGCTCCTAGTCTTTCAAAATACTGCTGCTGGCTTCAGTATTATGATTATTTTTGTGGTTGCTACTTTAAAAAATAAATGTTATAAATCATGGCTCAACTTCTCAACAGTCCTTTTGAAGTGCATTTTAAAACGTTGGTCTAGACGAATTTAAATATATTGGTCCACTTCAAAATCTTAAGCACTTTAGATGGTCAATAAGGTGACTGAGCTATTTAGCAATTTCTGTCGTTACAGTAATATGAAATTATGATGACCTAGAAGCAATTAAGGGCCATGTTGAAATCCCAGTACTAAGCTAAAGTAGAAACATAATTTAGCTGTGGTGTAAAATAGCCCAGAAATATAATCCTTGCATTCTGAGAAATCAGCTCATTCACATCCTAACAGGCCCAAGTTCCACTGTGCCCTACTTTGGCTTATAGTTTTGACCTCATGTGATCATGCATTTTTTAAAAAAAAAGAGTGGGTGAGGAATCCTAATAATGACAGCTTTATACATCTGTAATTTGTAGTTTCCGTAATATGCTCATCTCATTTAAATACATTTACGCATACATTAATATTGGGAAGCCAACGTTTCACGAAAAATCTTCATTCTTTACTTTCCTTTTGCTTTGCCATTAGCATTGCAAGCTTCAGTAAGATTCAACCAGAAGTCACTACTGTTTGCATGGCTTCCAGGTCATACCATACACTAATTATTCTTCCCTTTCTCTTCCTAAATTACCAGAAACCTAACCAGCTTCCCACAAAGTCCACATATACCCCAAATTCCTGGGGGAAATTGACATTTAAAGTGGTATATGCAAATTTCAGCCAAATCAGTTCTTTTTCATCGTTTGTTGTGATATCTCTTCTTTGCCAATCCTTAAGTAACCACCATTACATTATGACTCCTTGGGAATCTGCATTCCTTTTGCAGATTTACCCATCCAACTACTGTAAATAAATAAATAAATAAATGTTGGTTTGGTTTGCATTTTGGCAGTGCAGGCTTACTATGATGACCTGCTTTCAGTAACAGATTCCAGGGTGACTGCCAACTTCTACCAATTCACCCAAAAGGTTTTTAATGACAATCTTTATGTGGTTCAAAGGGAACCACATAGGTAGCTGTCACTGCTGTATGTACTTCTTTATGAACATGGAGGCTATGCAAGTTTTCTGTAATAACTGTGAGTTTACTTGGAGACATCCAAGTCAGGAGGAAAGATTTCCAGAAATAATGTGTGGGTCTTGTCACAGATATGGCAGCTTGTGGTTTAGTTAAGATGGTAGGAGTTTTAATAGTATCCTTTTGGGAAATGTTTTGCTGAAAACAACACATTCTGTGGTTCTTTGACACCCTACAGAGGTTCCCTCTCAATGGAATATTTTTGTTTACATTATGGGTTCTCCGAATAGTCTGAAAAAAGAGTGGGTTTAAAAATAAATATTGACATTAAGGTTAAAAACAAGGTGCATCTATATCTATGTTGTTGTTGTTGTTGTTATTGTTGTTGCTGTTGCTGTTGTTGTGTGTCTTCAAGTTGTTTCCAACCTATGGCACCTATAAGATGCACCTATCACAGGATTTTCTTGGCAAATTTTGTTCTTAAGAGAGTTGCCATTTCTTTCCTTTGAGGTGCCCAAGATCACCCAATCCAGAGATTCAAACCTCTCTGGAGCAAAGTCTAGGGCCCAAACAACTATACTAAGCTGGCTCTTATCTATAGGTATATCTATAGATAACAGTACTTGTAGGATTCTCCTCCAATACCACATCTGAAATTAGTCAACTTTCTTCCTATTAGCTTTCTTCACTGTTCAGCTTTCACTAACATTAACAGACATTGAAAATGCAAAGGCATGGGCAAGAGCCGAAATCAATTCAATTTTCTATGTACTGTACATTTTTTCTTAAAAGGTGTAATCATTCAAGGATTCCTGTCTCCATATTTGCTGCAGGAGAAAATCCTTCTCCACCACAGGATAGGAAGAGAGGGAGGGAGATCTATCCACCACACATTCAATTTCTGTGTCAGGTTGTGCCCCTTTCTACCTACAACAAGAGTTTATTGCACAGGGACATGGAAACATATTCTTCCCCATCCCAAGTCAACTACACTTACTCACCACATGGAGCCACACACCTCTGTCATTTAAGAAATATAAGCAAAACCACACTGCACAGTCTCCTCATTTTCTACAAAGAAGCTGTTCATTGCACTGTAAAACCTCAGCAAATCCAACTTTTTACTTTCACACTGTTCCTACAACGTAGGCTGGCCATTTATGATTTGTTTGTTTTTTAAAAGAAGGAACTGCTTCAGCCAAAAAAGAGAGAGAGAAGAGACGTAGGATGCCATAGATTTGCCTGGAGTAAGTCCACAGGACTACCCTACCATTAGGGCGATGTTCTGCAGTAGTGAAAGGTGCATGACAAGATATCTTGGAAGATACATTTCTGAGGCTTTCAGGGTCAGGTACAAAACAATGTCCAGTTTGACAGGGCATAGGATGGAAGGATTCATCATTTGCTGCTCAACCTTATACAGCAAATATATTGGTCTGAACTTGCAGATCAATAATATCCGCAAAGCAACTTTCTGATCTCTACAGTTGAGAATTCAAGTCCACTTTGCCAATGCAGTATAATGTATCCAGCTTTCAAGTCTTGGTTCCATCACAGAGGTGTGATTCCACCAAGCAGAATACTACATTGGTTGGATACTACTCATATATTTCACTTTGAATGCCAAAGGAAAGATGAGTGTCTATTTGTGACAGACACATAGACGCCAAAATACTACAAATGAAATTCACAGCATTTCTCCTCAAAGCTCTAATAATGCTGTATAGTGTATTTATGCACCATACATGAATATTACCAGTTTGGGTAAAATGTCAAAGTGAAACTGGAAAACTAGAGCACGATGCAGCTAAGATTAAGCATAGTGAAGTTACATCTGTTTAAATGAAAAATATGCTAGTTAAGCCCTTCTTAAATGCTGGGATTTTGCTTAAACTGCCATGGTTTGTTCATACAGAATCTTGAGATTTGCAGTTTAGTGAGAGCTCTAGTCCCATCATTCTGTAGGATGGTAAAGATAAAGGTAAAGGTTTTCCCCTGACATTAAGTCTGATCGTGTCCAACTCTGGAGGTTTATGTTCATCTCCATTTCTAAGCCGAAGAGTCGACGTTGTCCATAGACACTCCCAAGGTCATTTGGCTTGCATGGAGCACTGTTACTTTCCCGCCGGAGCAGTATCCATTGGTCTACTTTCATTTGCATGTTTTCGAACTGCTAGTTTCGCAGAAGCTGGGGCTAAGAGTGGGAACTCATCCCACTTCCCAGATTCAAACCGCCGACCTTTTGGTCAGCAAGTTCAGCAGATCAGTGATTTAACCTGCTGCGCCATGGGGGGCTCCTCCATAGGACGATGCCAAGGCAATTAAAGTGCATTATAGTGCAATAATTGTATAGTGTCAATGGGTCTCTATGCCCATAACTAATATCTAGATCTATGAGGAACAAAGCTATGAAAGAAAGAAACTTATACTTTTAGAATCAAACCACTGGTCTCAAAATATAATTGAAATTAATTTTTCCCCAACAGGATCTCATTTTCAGTTAATCATACAGCCATTTTCAACTATGTGCTTGCACATATTGACAAATATATTGTGTCATGTTTGCTGTTAGCTGCCTTGAGTCCATATGTCAGGAGAAAGATGGGACACAACTAAAGGAAGTAAATAAACTTGTACTTCCTTAGAGGAGTACAAAAGACAATGTAAGAATAATTCTGGACACAATTGAATATTATGAGACCCATCACCAAAAAGAAGTGGTATTGCTCTCTCTTGATGCAGAGAAAGCATTCGAAAATTTAAATTGGCACTTTTTAAAATTATTATTTCAAGAAATAGACATGGGTTTCCAATTCCAAAATGCAGTAAATGCAATATACGAACAGCAAAAGGCAAAAATCGTGATCAATGGAGAATGTACCAAAGAATTTAACATTAAAAACGGCACCCGACAAGGATGCCCCCTCTCACCATTGATATTTATATTTGCTTTGGAGATTTTGATGAAAAGCATACGGGAGGACCAAGAATTAAAAGGAACCAAAATAGATAAATAGGAGTACAAGATTAGAGCCTTTGCTGATGACATAATTTGTATAATTGAGAACCTAAGAGATAATATTCAAAAGTGGCTAGATAAAATCATGGAATTTGGGCAATTGGCAGGCCTCAAAATAAATAAAACAAAAAATACGGTTCTGACAAAAAATGTAACAAAAGAGAATCAAAAATGGCTGCAAAAACAGGCAGGATTTAATATAGTAACGAAGTTTAAATACTTAGGTATCTGGATGTCAGCAAAGAATAATAAACTCTTAAAAAATAATTATACAGCAAAATGGCAAGAAATAAAGAAAAAATAGGAGAGCTGGAAGAATTTAAATCTATCATTGTTGGGACGAATAGTGGCTATAAAAATGAATCTACTATCAAAGATGCTATATCTATTCCAAAATATTCCAATTATAAGAAACATGAACATTTTCAAAGAATGGAACAGAGACTTGACAAAATTTATATGGAAAGGGAAAAAACCTAGGATAAAATTTATGATAATGGTTGATTCTAAAAAGAGGGGAGGTTCTGGAACCCCTGATCTCAAACTATATTTTGAGGCATGCGCTATGGTCTGGATAAAAGAATGGATGAAATTGTCAAAACCAAAATTATTGACACTAGAATGATTTGATTTCAGAAAAGAGTGGCACTCATATCTATGGTATGGGGGGACCACAAAAGAGAAAAAAATTGAGAATCATTTTGTAAGATCATCCCTGCTATGGGTATGGGAAAGATACAGATGAAATTTTTATGAAAAAACACCACTATGGGTGGCACCATTGGAAACAAACCAAAGGAGACTGTTAGGCTGGACGAAGTGGCCAACATATCAAGAAATGCTGATTTAAAAAGGGTAACTCTTTGAGTCTAAGAAAACATGAAGATATTAAAAGAAAATACAAAGAGGTTACGTAGCTCCAATACCAAATTGAAGAACATTATAACTCAGATAAAGAAACTTCGATTCAATGAAAAACAAGATTTCTGGAATAACATAATGCAATCAGAAAAGAAGCTAACTACAAAATTATACAACAAGCTGTTGGAATGAGCTACTGAAACAGAAGAAATAAAGAACTCAATGACAAAGTGGGCAAGAAATATTGGAAGACCAATAATGATGAAAGAATGGGAAGAAATATGGCAAAAAAAAACCCTGAGATTTAATTATGTGATGGACCTAAAGGAAAACTGGCTTAAATGCTTTATAGATAGTACATGACCCCTAAGAAATTAGGACAAATGTACAAAAATGCGGACAGTAGGTGTTGGAAATTTAAAGACAAAGAAGGAACATACTACCATATGTGGTGGTCTTGTGATAAAACAATTGAATTTTGGAAAATGATACATAAAGAAAGTAAAAAAATATTGGAAATAAACTATACAATGTGACCTGAAATATATCTACTGGGAATATACGAAAAGAAAAGTATAATGGACACCAACAAAAAAAAAACCTACTTACATATCTGGCGACAGCAGCCAGAATGGTTTTTGCAAAAGAATGAAAAACAGAAAAACTACCAACTAAAGAGACCTGGCTAAACAAAGTTATGGAAATAAAGGACCCGGATAGATTAATGTACCTACTAAAAAAGAACAATGTTAGAGGCCTAAAAATGACTGATTGGTCATCTTTAGAGAAATATATTCAAATGTCTTGCCAAGTTTAAAAGCTGCAACCAAGACAATGAACTAGCAACAAAAAGGGAAAGAAGGATCAAATAAAAGGAAAAGGAGAAAACATAGAACCCAACTGAAAGGAAGAAGAACGGAAGCCAAACTCCCCCACCTTTTTATCCTTTCCCCCATTTTCTGCCCATTTTTCACCTTCTCCCACCTTTCTTTTATCCTTTCTGTGATTTTCCCTTATATATTTTACTTTTATGAAAACTTCTAATAAAATTATATATAATAAAATGTATAATTAAAATAAAACTTCAGGACAAGATTTTAAATTCTTCATAAAGGTGTTGATTTATTTAGACAAAATAAATATGTGGCTTCAACAAGATGTTGCAAAATGATCCCTGAAAGGCAAGAACATCTCCCAATCTTATTTGTTGTTAATCCAGCCAAGGGTAACTAGTGTGGACTGTGTGTGTGTCCCTTCAAGTCACCCATCAACCTATGGCAACCCCATTAATTTCTTAAGGTTGTTATAGGCAAGGAATACTCAGAGGCAGTTTTGCCAGTACACTGAAAGATAGCCTTCAGCATCTAACATTCAGGCAGGTTAAATCCCATCTAACAAACCCAAGATCAGATAAGATCTTGTGTCTTTAAGATATTTAGGCTTGTATGTGGATTGCACTTGGACCCAAAGGTACATAATGCATACAGAGCAGCTGTCATCAACTGAGATTTCTTCCCTGATGTGGATGTTAGTGTTACTAAAATGCTGTATTAAGAAAAATAAAAAGTTTTTTGGCAAACTAACAACAAAAAATTAAATAAATTTTAGCTCTTAATTCTGCAAATTTGCTCACATGCGCTTTTAACTTTAGTTGGATTATTCACATACTTCAATGTTAAGCACGAGGGTAAGCATTTCAAGGCTTTGATCTTAATTTGTAAGGCCACAAAAAGTATAATGCACATTTTCATGTATCACATGAAATCCATTGCATAACACTACAGTGATTAAAGGATTATAGCATTTTCTTGTAATTGATATTTTGAATGTGGGTAGCGTTGCCAAAACCACGCTTCATTCCACAGAAGCATCAGTTTGTCCAAAACAGACTCTGGATCTTCTGTTCTCCCAGTGACATCTGATTTTCTTTTAGTTGTACTAGAAAGTTAACTTTTTTCCAGGTATAGCTCTTGAGGCTTGTTCAGAGCAGCATTTATAAACCACTTCCTGTAATTATCTATTTTGCAAAGTATCAAAAACCACTGGCATGTCACATACACGCAGCTTCTTCTAGTTACATATGGCTTGTCAGGTAAAGACCTTATTCCATAAATTTCTCAGACTCCTATTTTTTTAGAATTTAGTTTACCACAGGTTAATGAATGAGTCAGAACAACAAAGTATTTGTGGCATTTAATTAACCAATTTTATTACAGTATTACAAAAATGTCATACTCCGTATAAACCAACTTTGCCTTCATGCTCTGCAGAGAAAGACCTGCTTGCTGTGACAAAGCCTCATGAATATGCAAAAGGGATCTTGTAGCACCTTAGAGACAGAGAGAACTAAGTTGGTAACATAAACTTATGCAGAATAAGTCTACTTTCTTAGATATATGGAGTGAAACGCAGAGGAACAGGCCTTTTAAAGGCAGGGAAGGTCTGTTCTTAGGCATTTCACTCCATGTATCTGAGGAAACAGACTTGTCTAAAGGGACAAGTTAGTCCAGGGCATTTGTGTCCCAGAGCTGCCCCAGATGAAGCATGTATCTGCTGACTACATAGCCATGTCTCCAGACAATCCAGCCCTTCCACACATGTGGCCACTGCCACTCCTCACCAATCAGCAGGTATGGGAGACCCTGGCCATTGCCTATTGCATCTGTGGAAGACATAATGGGGCACCCATATAATCAACAAGGAGTAACCCATTTCTGTCAAGTCACACTGCTGGGTGACCCACTTTGATCTCAGCAGCCATAACTGTGACAGCTAAGCTCTTGCAAGGAGTGCCTTGTCCAGCAAGAAGGGACAGTAACAACATGAGGACAACTCATGCTGATAGCAACATGTTTGTATGAGGACAATGGATTAGGACAAAACAGACCTGATACAACTGCACACAAGGCCACAGGCCCCAAGGACACTGGAGTTCCCTACAAAATCCAGAGTACACCCCAACTTTACTTAATGTAGAGCAAGAGCAGGTTCAGGGCTAGAAGATTCAGATTCTTGCTAGATGTTGTCATGGATCATGAACATTGCAAGCGCCACCTTTGAGATGAGCAGGATGTTTTTACTCATGTAGAAATGGCCTTAGTCTGCAAAAGTTTATGCCATCACTCTTAAGGTGCTACATAATGCCTTTGTAGCCTAATTAAGCAAAGGTAATCCTGGCCACAACCAATACTCAAGATCCAAGGTAATTCTGAATCACTTCAGATAGATTCTGAAGGTAGACAGAGGGAGTGTGTCCTGTTGGTTCTACTGGGCATCACAGTGGCTTTTGATGCCATCAGCCATCATATACTTGTGGGGCCCCTTTCTGGGATGGGCCTTGGAGGCACCATTTTACATTTTCCCTGTTCTTTCTGGAGGGGCACATTCAAAAGGTGGTGCTCATGGGCTTTCTTTTGTAAAGAAAGTTTAACTATTAATAATTAAATGCATATATATGTAGCATAAAATTTGTCCCATGCATGCCTTTCTATCTGAAGGATCAAATAATTTCTACTAAGATATATAATAACTTCACAACCATCCTTGTGCTACTTTATACATGCGTATTTGCACCAGACTATAAAATTAAAAAAGCATAAAAAGAATGAATTATCCGATGTGTTGTCGAAGGCTCTCATGGCCGGGATCACAGGGTTGTTGTATGTCTTTTGGGCTGTGTGGCCATGTTCCAGAGTGAGGGACTTCCCACAGATATATATAAAGAGTCCTTGCTTAGTTTTTCCATACCTCACAACCTCTGAGGATGCCTGCCATAGATGTGGGCGAAACGTCAGGAGAAAATACTTCTGGAACATGGCCACACAGCCCGAAAGACATACAACAACCCAATGACTTATCCCTTAGAGTGCAAATGCTTTGAATCAGTTGGAAATGGATGCAATAAAACAGCTTCACTCAACATGACTAATGACTGGAGTACAAAGAATCAATTTAAACATACATAAGAGCTTGTGTATACTCAATGGGGCTTCTCATTTTTCCCCTGACAGCATCCCTTTTGCTTCACTGGAGGATACTTATGAAATATCAGTGTATTTTTACATGGCAGAAGGACCACGGCAGTTATAAGAAGTTCAGAGGTTAGGCTAAATACAGTTCATTATATCACTGACAATGTTATTTTTCAACTTGCTATTGGGGGAATCCTCATAGCACAGCCATATGACAAGAAAATGTTTAAATTCCTGCTGCTGCAAAAAGCCAGGTCTAGGTGTCCACGTAAGTAGATAAGTTTTGTTTGTTGCATTATTATCCCACCATTCATCTGAAAAATAAGTTGCTGAACCAGTTTCGTGGCTGACTGGGAATTTGAGCCTTTGTTTTCAAGATGTCTCCAAGATACAATTGTGTACAGAACTTGCTGAATTGTTGTCTACAAATTGCATGATCTGGGATACCAAAGATTAGAGAGATAATAATATATAGCTTTCTGAAGATACTATGCTGAAGTTTACAATTTCCAATGTATTTCCAATTTCTATGTATGGTTTTGAAAGCAGGGCAGTGGAGAAAGTTGACAAGAAGAAACTCAACTAATTTGAAACACGGTGCCAGATTATATACAAAATACCATGCCAAAAAGGCAAATGAATAGGTCCTAGACCAAATCAGGGTTGAACTCTCACCTAAACCCAAGATGATGATGATGATGATGATGATGAGGAGGAGGAGGAGGAGGAGGAGGAGTTTTATTTATATCCCACCCCCTCCCCTGGAAGGGACTCAGGGCAGATACTCTGATGGATACATCATATGATAACATGAATCATTCCAAACTGCATTAAATGGCAGGGCAGATCCTGATGTTGCAATAGGACATTTAGGGTTGCACTTTGTTTACCCTTGTATCAGAGAAATCCAAACTGGGGAAAAATGGTGAGTTTTGAACACAACAAAAAATCCAACTTCCTGAAATACGGAAGGCATAAACCCTAGAGAATACATACTAACTTCCCATGCTTATCCAGACTATATTGCCTAGTTAATTCTACTTTTTAAGCAAACCAAAATTTTAAAAAACCAGAGCAAGAAAACTTGGGGGATAGACTAGACATGCTTCATTTGCATGCACAGGTTTCCAACACATTCCATCAACTGGCAGAGCAGTTAGTGCCACGGGGCTAAACTTGGAAAATCTACCTTCACTTGAACTCTCACAGCCTACATGGACAAAATCAGCATGGCAAGTTATAGTCCAGAAAGTAACCTTTCTAACCTCTGTGCAAGAAATGTAATATTTGAAAGCTATTCAACACAGAGAACTGCCATGCCAGTATGAACATAGTCTTCATGCCATTTCCAATGCCATTATTTAAAAAATGGGCACTCCTGGAGCTGAGGCTTTTTCAAGAGATACATGGAGCATACAACTCCTCTGTTACACCAGCTCCACTGGCTGCCAGTCTGCTTCCAGGCACAATTCAAAGTGCTGGCTTTGGCCTATAAAGCCCTAAACTGTTCTGGTCCATCTTATCTGTCCAAACGTATCTCCCCCTACAAGCCCGCCCAGAATCTAAGATCATCTGGGGAGGCCCTGCTCTCGACCTCACAAGCGTGATTGGCAGGGCCAACAGACAGGGCCTTCTCAGTGGTGGCCCCCAGGCTGTGGAACTCCCTCCCCAGTGACATCAGATCTGTGCCCTCCCCCTCATGGTCTTTAGAAAGAAACTAAAAACTTGGTTGTGTGACCAAGCCTTTACTCAACAGCAATAAGAGAAATTGAACCATACATGCAATGGAGAACTGACATTGGATTGACCTTGGATTGATGCTTTCGGATTGTATGATTTTAACTGTTTTTACTTGCGATGTTTCAATCTGTTTTTATTTGGGATGTTTTAAATGCTATGGATTTGATCATTTTTAACACTATGTTCATTGTTTATATATTATGCTCCCCTAGGGGAGGAAGGTGGTATATAAATGATGTAAATAAAATAAATAAATAAATTTAGGCCAAATAACAACTGGTTTCCAACATAATCATAACCGGTGGGAGAAGTTTAAGTTCCTGCAGAGAGTCCGCTCAGGACAGTGCTGAATGACAAGTGCTCTTTTATGGCATTGGAGAAAAAGTGTACGCCTATATGCTAGTTAGACTATAACATGTAGGATGTGTATCTTTCAACATGTCACCAGTGAAAATTGGGACACATTAGATCAAGCCACATAAAAAATATGGTCAATAGGCCATTAGCCCTGTTAACCAGAAGGCAAAAGTCACAAGAAATCCAGAAACACTGAGTTTAGGAAAGGCAAGACTCTGCCCACTCCTTTTCTTTTTCTCTCTTTGGCCAAGTTAATTGAGAGCAAAGGGGGTTTGAACTTTGAACTGTTTGCAGCAATGGAAATAACCTACAGACAAATGGGAAAACGGGGCATTTTAAAAGCAGCCAAGAAATTGGAATGGTAGTGGCTTAGCTCTGGCTATCTCTGCCAAGAAAGTTGGAGGATATGGAGGTGGATACTCACATAAGAGTAGATTATCTACAGACAACCTAGGTGCTTTGCAATTTAATAAGCAATCTTTGGTGATAATGCAGGCATAATTTGAGCTATATTTATTGTCTGGTGATGGAAAAGTTAATTTCCCTTTCTTATTTAATTCAGAGGTGTTTTTTTTCTCTCTTTAAAAACAGAATGGCTATGAGCTACAAAGGGTCTTGGGCCCTGTCCTGGCCTTGCTCCATCAGTCCACCTCCGCCCCTCCTTGTCTGGCCGTACATGATCTGCTAAAACAAAGGAAGTGAAGCATGTGCTCCTTCTCCCTTGTGAGGCTGGCCTTTCTCTTTGTCCAAAAGGAAAAGTGACAGACCTAACCTACTTTTACTCTCCAGCTTTTCCGCATGGGGCATCAATTATAATATAGAATCTGTCCATTAAACATCAGCCTCTCTTTTTCAAAAGGTGGGGAGGGGAAGGAATATCCATTTTAGAAATGTGTAAATTTGCATTGTGCCTATTTAAAAAAAATCCTTAGCATCAGAAAGCATGTTAATTGTAGTAAAATGAACAATACTAAAGTTGTTTGAAGACAGAATTAAATTTAATGAAATTCACAAACAACCCCTTTTAAGAAAGTAACAACATTTTTGAACATTAAAGAGAAGCTCATTATATCAAGACAACTCCAATGTAAAAGGCAGCCCAACTTCAATCGCTGAATATCTGCATGTTAATGAACTTGCTGTGTGCAGCAGGGACTGCGGAGAGTGAGTACGGAGCAGGCTGTCTTAAAGCACACACGGTGCTCTCCGGAAGGGAGGGGGAACGCCACCTTTAATCAATAGAACACCTTTTCACTGGTACGTTAATAGCAACTGAAATGATTTCAAACGCAACACAAAAGGAAGATGATACTTAGCAAAGGTTTCTTTAAGACATAACATTTCTTGCACATTCTTTCAGCGTTCACATGCTGTCAGCATCACTGTGGCAAAGACTTTCAAGTTTCGTCAGACAGATACCGCCTAGTACAAAGTCTTTGTCATAATAATTTCATTGCAGTGCCCTGATCAAACATCCAGACAAATCTGAGACTGAAAAGTGAGAGCTAACCAGTGACCTTTGATTATAACCACCAGCACCAGGTTTAATAAAATGCCTCATTCATTGCCTTCTGCTGCCAACAAGGAAGGTGTGTTAGAGGCCTCAGAAAAATGAAGTCAATATACCATTTACACCCATATAATGATTCCTATTATTCACAGCTGGACTTTATGAACGTACCAAGGGAAACACGGAGATCTTAAAACAGCAAATAAAACAACCCCATACAAACAGAATGTTCTACCTTTAAAATAAATACAGGTTTCAAATAGTTGTCTCATTCTCTCTTTTGCCTGCTGTCGGCTTTCATGTCATGCAATAATCTTTTTTTTACCATAACTTTTACTTGCACACTGTTCATGTTTGTTACCTTTTCTGCAGACTGCAGCCAAAGCAGAGTTTTCAGGGTCATGCAAATCCTTTGATTAATGAACAGTACGCCATTCAAATATACCATCCACTCAAAAGTTAAAGAACTATTTTCAACCAGATTTCCAAAAACATCTTCTTTAAGCTGCTTTATATATAAATAATAACAACAACAAGACTTGGGGGCTTTGGAAACACTTTCCGCGTAGTTTTGTGCCTTCTATATATCAACTGCTATTTTTCAAGTACAATGCTCCAAGGAAACACAATTAGAGCCAGTCTCACATATTTGCTGGTTAGTGTTATCAGGCAAAAGGGAGAGGAAAGGCGGCCTTAGCACATTTATTTCCCACTTGAAAAGGAAAAAAAATCTTAAGCAGGGTAATAAATATTCAAATGACTTTGCACCATAGAGCGGCCATATCACATTAATGATCTGAAGTCTGGAGCTCTATAAAAGGAAAGCTCACTGCCTCCCGTCACCTAGAGGTGTTGCTGTAAACACGGTGGGGGGAATTGCCGCTTCTCGGTATGTGGGCACACAACTCCACTTCATGTTGTGTTCAAGAGGGGAGATAATATTGCTGATTTCTACAGCCCCCCAAAAGTTTTTATTTGTGGTGTTGTTTTTTAGGATGAAAAAAATGGAGGAAAGGCCTTCAAAGGCAAGAAGAAGAGAGGAGAAAGTTTTCAAGGACCTGCATTACTTATTTCCCTCGCAGAAGTTAACAAATCCAAGATCTTTACTGGCTGTGGAAATAATTGGAAGTGAAGAGCTACAAATGTTGTTTTGATGGGAACTGGCACTGGCTGACCAAGAATAGAACTAGAAATTTTATTAAAGCATCTAGCAAGAGGCTGAAACTGCAGTCTAGAGGCTTTCCCACATAAGCATTAGTCGCAATTTAAAAAGTGGGTGATATTTACTTGAAACAATTTAATGACTTCTCTCTAAGCAGAGCTACTATTGCTAAAGCAGTTAAAGCACAGAATAGTTTTATAGTGACAAAAAGCAAAATAATTGGCTAGATACCCCAAATTTGTGGTGGAACTGAATCATGCAAGAGCCCTCTATATTATCAGCACACTGCCTTAATGGTTCAGAAGCACCCGGCCAGAAAGCCATGGATTCTACCTTCTTTCACCTTCTTTGCCATGGGCCCTTTCACACTACACAGCTTTTTTTGTGTCAGGAGTGACTTGAGAAACTGCAAGTCACTTCTGGTGTGAGAGAATTAGCCATCTGCAAGGACATTGCCCAGAGGTCGTCCGGATGTTTTGATGTTTTTACCATCCTTGAGGGAAGCTTTTCTCATGTCCCCGCATGGAGCTGAACTGATAGAGGGATCTCATCCACGCTCTCCCCGGGTTGGATTCGAACTGGCAACCTTCAGGTCAGCAACCCAACCTTTGAGTCAGCAGTCCTGCCAGCACAAGGGTTTAATCCACTGCGCCATCAGGGGCTCCTACACACCGGGGGCTACTAAAGAGCTGTAGTGTTATCATTCCATTTTAACTGCCATGGTTCTGTCCTACAGAATCCTAGAATTTGCAGTTTGGGGATGGGCATTTAGAATTTTCAGCTAAAGAGCTCTAGAGCCCCATGAAACTACAAACACCACAATTACATAAGATGCAGCCATGGCATTTAAAGAGGAATTACTGCACTTATGTGTAAAGTGAAAGAGCCTCATGTTAGGGTGAAGAACTAAAAAATGCAGAGGTTGCCCTGCTTTCAGGACTAATGCTCACTTATCCCTTTGCTGCCCACTTCTAGGATCCATATACATTGGAGCAAGTGTTCGATACCTTGCTTGTACCCTTCAACTGTTCCAATTTGGCAGTGACTGTCCCAATTCTTTAGCTGCTTTTTAATGTCCCAGTTTCTATGTCCTCCTCCCGTGCTTTCCTTTTGTCCAATTGTTGCAAAATGAGTTCAAAATGTAAAAATAGTTTTCCCTTCATTAACTCAGTAGAGAAGAGAGAAATGAGGGTGGAATTTTAAATTTATTTTGATCACAGAGAAAATAAAAAGTAATACACATTGAGTAGCCTTTATTCAGAATTCCAAAATACACCAAAATTACCCACTTGGGTGACTGTGATAGTGGCATTTTTGCTTTTTGATCATTTACTGTACATGAACTTCTTTAGTGTACATGAACTTCATATCATGGGCAAAAGTACTAAAAATATTGTGAACACATATTTAGACTATGTATACAGGGTGTATATGAAAAAAAATTATATGTTTAAACCTGGTCCCATCTCCAAAAGTTTTGGTATTCAAAAAAATGTTAAGTGCTAAATATAGAACACTCCTGGTTCCAAGCATTTCAGATAATGGACATGCAATCTGTACAATGGATTATATTTGATGAAGACAAAATAAATAGTTTTCTATTTACTTCTGGTAATCAATAACTTCCTACCGTTCAGCAAGAAAATAATAGTTGTCAATAGTCTCATGTATAGATTAGATCATGAAACTATTAGTCCAATTCAATATTGTCTACATTCATTTGAAATAATTCACCAGTGTTTTAGACAAGAATGTTTAATTGCCATAATTCATGAACTAACCTAGTGTTTCTTAGTTGTAAAGCATATAACAATGGCCTTCTGTTAGGTTTTGGTTTTGAAAAAACTCTATCTGGCTTAATTTCCAGATCAAATGTATGATCTAGAAAATATATGTGGTGTAACTCCATAGCACAATTGCAACAAAGCAATTGCAATGAAGCAGTATATTTCTGAGTATATTTCCATACTGCCAGTACAAAATGTTCTTGCTTGAGATTTTTCTGGTTGTCTCAACACCATCATTCTCAGTACTTAAAACAAAGGGTCAGTGGTTACAAGCTGTCACCTATACATGATCATGATTCATCCATTGTCATTAATTCCTCCCTTTGTTGTTCCTCCAGTAAAAACTTTCTTAGTCCCACAATTTATTGAAAATGAAAGCAAAATAATCAAACCTAGAACAGTTAAATATATATTTTCAAAACATCAGTGAAGAATCTGGAAAGTAGAACAAGAAGGAACTGTTCACAAGATGTTTCAGCAGCCACAAAGGACTCATTAAATCCAATAATAACTGTCTCCTGTTAAAGATGTGCCAGCCTGTTACTCTTCCCAAAGAAGAGTCATAGCATCCTTTCCAGATGTGGCTTGGAAGATGCCACACACTGTGCATCTCAAATCCTTGCTAATTTGGCATTTGCTGTTAAAAAAATCTAAAAGGACATGGTGGAATGAAGCATTAGCCACAAACCTCACTAGTTACTTAGTATTTGTGATAATGCTAGGGGGAAAAAACCCAAGAGTATCTCACAACACCTATAACCATCCAAACCACACAATTAAAACTCGGGTCCAGTGTTATTTTGTCAAGAAAAGACATTAACTTTTCAGTGGTTAAAGAAAGAATAATCCATATATTTGCAAATGCTGTTTAAAAGAAATGATTCTGCATTTTTATTCACACAGTGTATATCTCCATCAGATTTCAGCCAAGCTTCTCAGTGGTAAAAATACATCACCACAGAACACCTCCAATCCAATCAGGATACCTCACTGTAATTGACCAAAATCAGAAGTTTTAGTGTAGCCAAATTTTTGTGTTCTGTTCCCCCACGGCAATCTCAACATTCTCCCACTTGGAATATGCTGTCAAGCTTGTCTTTGCTGCAACCCAGTCAGAGAGGGATAATATTATTCTGGCCCCACTTGACTTCATGACCCTGTACTGCACTCTTGCATTTATTGATCTTATAGTTTGATATCCAATTATTGGATCGGGAGTCTGAACCTGACTTCACATCAGTAACTTGTTTTAACAACATGTTTGTTATTTCACAACTTCAGTTTCTGGGTGGTGGATATTTCTTGGTCAGTGGATGCTAATTCTGGAAACACACAACATAATGCTGTGTAAATCATTATTTGCCCACATCACTAACAATGCAAATGTTTTGTAGGCCTCCACAAACTGCGCAGCCAAACTACAGTCTAAAATTAATATAGCCATAGACATCTAACTAGAGACCCAAGGCATTTTCTCATTAGTTATTTATCATTCAGGGATGAATTATCTTTATCCTCTAAGCCGTCTCACAACGTAGTGGAGTTATTTCTACAGTTAACTTTCATGATAGCTTTAAAAGGGAAGACTAAGATCCCTAAATACATCAGTATTTGAAAGGTCATTTTGTTCACAGAGAAGTGCATAATCAAAGTTTCTGGGTGAACATTTTTGTGCCTCCATCCCAGAACAGTGTCTAGATCCACTGTGATCTGGTTTTTTTAAATCATACCTCCCTTCTGTTCACTTCAACAATTACTTACATTGTAAAGTTAACTCTGAGAAAAGCCAATAAAATCTGATATTATGATAACAACACATTCTTCAGTCTTGAGTGCCTTTTATTTCCCCAACTCAGCAACAGAGCTGATTGGAATTCCTGGCTTTTGTTAGTTTTGGTCAGGCAATAAATAAAATATTTTAGAGCTAGAGTAATTATCTGCATTCTATATTTCTTCCAGAAAACTATGAAAATTTACCAACACAAGCTGTATTTCCTTGAGAGATGCTTCCCCTCCGCCAATGTTATGATTTGTAATCTCATTTAATGAAGTGATACAAAGACTGCTGGCTTTTGTTTTATAACTAATTTCTGAATTGTCTTTTGGGGAGTAAAAGGAAGGGACTAGTTGTACATTTAAGCATAAGCCCCCCAGTTAAGCGGTAATATGATCTATTTAGTGGCACACTTATCAAGTCAATTCTGCTGCTATTTAACTGAAACTGAAAGGTTAGCTAGCCAGCAAATAGCAGGCGTTTGGCACAGGAAATTGAAAGGACACTAGGTTCCCCTACAATGAATTTTTGTTTGATACTTTCTCTTGAGCAGTTTCCGCACTTAAAGGGATTAATCACAGCGAGAATCCAGAAGAAAACTAGGGGGAGGAAACATCCCACAAAATTTGCACATCTTGGAGATGTCAAAATATTTTAAAACTCTAGCAGTCTGTAGACAACATACAAGTATTTTGAAGAATATCTCTGTCTCCAGGAAATTGTTTCTATGGCCACACTCTGGCCCTGTACAAGTAAAAAATATCATCTCTTTTTCCTTTCAGAGACAGACAGGATCAAGTCAATCCTGAAAACACTAAAGAAAAATGTTAACATTTCAGCCTCTCACAATTCCATGCCCTAAATATAAACCATGCAATGGTCAAATGTGTTTCCCTGCTCCAAATATTGTAGGCATTGCCTGTATAATCACTGATATTTGGAAAATTAATTAACTCAGAAAGGTGTGAACTTCCTGCAACTTTGTCTGTAAACTTGAGTTGCTCAAGCCCTGGACTGCATCCAGAGCAGAGCTTTCCAAACATTTCATATTAGTGACACCCTTTTAGACATGCATAATTTCATGACACAGAAATCCAGTTTTACTAGAAAACGGGAGATTAAATCAACCCCTTATAAAATATATGGACACATACATAAGTTATAATACCAAAATGTATGGGAACATAACATAGCTTATGAAAACTTTTAATTTATGTATGTGTGTGTGTGTGTGTGTGTGTGTGTGTGTGTATATATATATATATATATATGATTTATTGCTTATTTCACATATAATCAGATGTTTTTCATTAAGATCGCACTACACACGTACAAACTGCAAGACGACACACTAACATGTCGCAACACACAGGTTGGAAAGTTCTAGTCTGGACATTGCTAGTTTGTATGGGTAATATCGATTGGGAGTTTCAGAACTAGCAGTAAATACAGTAATGTGCTTCATGTGAACCTGTCCTGTTCCCAAATGATGTATATGCTATATTTCCAAAGATTTGCTATTGATAATTCACAATCCGTTACTATTGCTGTGTTATATTTGTGAAACTGTTATAACTATGTTACAAGTAATAAAACAATATGTTATTCTAAATTGTAAAAACTGCAATCAGTTAGTATTATTTACCCTGGCAGATATAATGTGGGGGGGGGGGGGGGAGCATGGCAAGAATGTCCTAAAAGGATGGTTTTCTTTATTTCCAAACAGCAGCATGTTTAAATAACTTTCACCAGGTTGTTTTATTTGTATGCCTTTCTTTGAGCACATTTGACCCTCATATTTTGCTGAAAGACTTTAACCCTCAGAACAGAACAATATGGCTGTAATGTCCTTTGTTATGTCCTCCAAAATATGACATTAAAAGCAGACATAATTTAACATATCAATCAGCACAGCTTTTATTTCTCAGTCATTAATCTGTCAAAACTATTCTGGGCATTTTTGAATGCTAAATATGCTATGAAAACTAACATTATTAACAGAGGAACATTTATCAGTCTTGGAACCCTATGTTATCATTGTTATCAAGAACATCCTGGCTGTAAGAGTTGTTCAATAGCGGAACTCTCTGCCTCAGATTGTAGCAGAGGTCCTTCTTTGAAGGTTTTTAAACAGATGCTGAATGGCCACCGGTCGGGGGTCTCTGATTGTGCTTTTCCTGCATAGCAGGTGCTTGGACTGGATGGCCAAGTGGTCTCTTCCAACTCCCTAATTCAGACTAGCAGTTTAAAGCGGGCACTGTTGCTTTCTCCTGCAGAACTCTGGGAAATGTAGTTTGGGAAGACGAGGACCTCTCTAGCTGAGAATTCCAATGGTCCCACCCCCTAAACTTCATGTCCCAGAATTCTGCAGGAGGCAGAAGACACCAAGAAAGCGCTTAGTCTGATAAAAACCCTAGGATATAGCTTCCTAATTTTGATCTTATTACAACCATTAACTAAACTTCACCGCATTACACTGACAATTATGATTACTGTGGACTTTTCAAAGTTTATCATTTCTTAACTAGAATTTTACTTAAGCAATCTGTCATAGCATATATTTTTACTGAGTTCAAAATAACCCTGAGAAAGCTGCCCCTACACAAAGAAAGAAAAACTCTGTATCATCTACTTCTCTATTTCAATAAGTTTATATAAAAGAAATGTGATTTGAGAACATGAAACCAAATGGCCCAATTTAAGTTTTTATTCTCATTTTGCCACCTGCCAGATTATATCCACAAAGGATACTGGCACCATCTCCCAGTCTTCACACGCTGCAGCGAGGGATATTTTCAGAAACAGTGCTTACCTCGTCCGAACATTTGGCCAGACAAGCTGCCTTTGATTAGTGCAAGATGTGTTGTGCAGCGTGGGGTGGGAAATTAAAGGGTTAGGGCAGCTCTAGCGAAAGCAACGGTATAGCCACACTGTACCACACCCAAGCCTTATTGGAAATAAAGGGGGAAATTCAAGAAGCCACATAACCCTACCCCCCCCCCCAAGGTAAAATGAAAAACACTTGTCTGTAACCAGGTTCTCTGTGGCATAATACATAGTTCTCTATCAGCGTGGTATATTGAAAGCATTTCAGGACCCAACAAATCCTGAAATAGGGTGGTCATGTCTCCTACTTTACAGAGGACTGTCTTCCATTTGGATGTCTTCACTTCTTTTGATTCTTTTTGATAAAGAATCATAAGAAGGAAGAGCAAGCCCTTGATGGTATCTAGCAACAATTGGTATCTGAGCAGCAAACTGTACTAGCATAAACTTTATCCTGCAGTGGTGAGATATACAATATTTTATTAAAATTATAGTAATTGATTCAAAATGTGTTTCTATAGAGATTGATATTATATTTTTATGAAAGTCTGTATATATTTTGTCCTTTTTTCCTTCCTGGAAGCATTTCTTGAACTGGTCAATCATGAAGCAGCATGAAGATTCATTTTATAGCAATGGACAAATTTTGTTTCATTGTTCAGCCTACTGGAACTTCTAGTTACTTTAGTTTTTAGTATTACATACTTACATATGTTTACACAGTGTATTCACTGGGGTTTACACCTTAGTAAATGTCTTTAAAGTTACAACCTCAGAAGCAGAGCTTGGAATCCTTTCTTTTACTACAAAACCCAAATTTGAACTACAAATCCCAAAATCCCCCAACTGGACATGCTGGCTAAGGCATTCTGTGCATTATAGTCAGGGTGGGGGAGATCTGCTCAGAAGGATTTTGTGACAATTGGGGTTTTTTGAAATGGAAATAGTCATCCTCTGTAGCTTCAATTTTTTTAAAAAAATCTTTTCCTTAATACTAAATGAAACACATGCTACAGTAGTGTGGTCTAAACAAGCATCTGTAGAATCCAAATTAATGATAATATTTCCTGTTGTACAGCCCTATTCCTAACAGCACAATAGTTATTTTCTTGAAGGGCTGATTTCACTACTTAAGGAACTCTTAAAGATGCAAGAACACGGGGTGGTTTTTGTTATTGATTGTGTGTGAGAGCGAGCACTATACGAGTATCTCTGAAGCTCTTTTCATCTTGTGCTTAAATAAGAATGTTGTGACAAATGGTAACATTTTTCATCTACATTTGTATAGTTTTGCAAGTTTTTTAATAAGCAGTCAGAAAGCAAAAGCACAGGCTTGTAGCATAGCCATGTGTTTTGTAAATAGAAAGCTCATTCTATAAGTGTAATACTGCTTCCATAAAATGATGTTTCATCCATTCACAAAGTGAAAAGTAAGTAACCATCTCAAACCAGAAGCCTTTTCACACAACACAATTATAGCAATAGGATTCCACTAACTGATATGGCAATGCTATGGAATCCTGAACTCTGTAGTTTGATTAGGCAGAAGGTGAGCAAGAATGACCTTTCTGGCAGTTCATTCTTGCTGAATTGTAAATCCCCACAGTCAATAGGACAGAAACATGACAGTTAAAGTAGGATCAAGTGCCAAAATTGTGTTGTGTGAAAATGGTACTTGGAGGACATGAGCTGGATATGAGCTGCAGGATCCCCATCAAACTTGAAAAAGCTTACTGCACATGCACATTCATATTTTAACAGGTCTGAGGAGGAGGAGAGTCAAAATGTAATTGCAATAGTGTGTCTTACATGTTAGAATTAGATCCATCTAAATTACTCAAGGCTCAAGTGGATTTCACAGTTTGGAGAACCTGGGTCTAACTTCAATTAGTCTATCTGCCCTGGTCTTTCTTAGACAGTGATAACCTTAGCCATAAGTCAAAACCTGAAGAATGCACCCACCCCCCCCCCAAAAAAGAAGAAGAAAGAAAGAAAGAAAGAAATTAGGGTGGGTGCCCTTGAAAAATGGCTTTCAGTAGCATGTGGTCCTTTTTATTACATGCTATCCCCACCCTATCTTATATAATGCTTTACATGTGTAGCTTCTTCCCTGCAGCTGCATTCTGGAAAAATATAATAGAAGGATTTTACTCACCATTAAACCACTGCCTCTCTTTGCCCCATCTTTCTATGGGTTTTGTAATCACCATTTACAGTAAACAAATAAAACCATCCCATCCACATTAGTACATTCTAGGGCCTACCAAACAAACAATTTTCATACCATAAAGATCGTTTCTCAGAAGACATTTCTCTAACAAGAAAAATTGACAGCAGTACACAAGTTAACAAACGATCAACTATCCTTACAAATTGCAACTATCCACCGCATAAGGACACATGGACTAGGGCCAAATGGTTATTCACTCAACTTTTCTTAACCATTTTATGTGTGGTTTCCTCGCTCAGATCAAACCCAGTCATATATATTTAATTCAATTCTTTAAAATTTCAGCAGACAGCTTCAGTGCTGACCTGCAACTGGCCTGTCAGGAAATCTTTGATGTCAGGGCATAATAACCCCTGAAAGAACAGCACTAATACTTAATGTAACATGAAACCAAGGCCAGCAGTGGGGCTGTCTCCTGTCAGGAACAAGCAGTTTCACGGCTGTTCCCCAGAAGTGACAAGATTGAGAACCAACAAGGGCAGGGCCCTCCTGACACTGCCAGGCAACCTGGCCACTAGAAAGAGGGAAGAGTCAATATCAGCACTGTAAAGATGCCAACAACTAGTTTAAAATAAAAAGCACTTCATAATAAGTATATTTAGGAAAGTGGCTTCACTTGGTAACTTCTTTACGATGGGAAAAAAGAATAGCAACTGAAATAAAAAAGAGCTTTTTAAAAACAATACAATAATTAGGATTAATATACTAATTATTGAAACATAGATGGAAAGAACTTTTAGGCTATAACTATCTATTTAAAACAATCTCTGACATTTGGAAACAGATCAGCACTTCACAAAAATCAGAGAAATAAGCCTACAAAAAGAGACAGCAACATAAGGTGTAATTATTAAGCAAATGCATAAAGACACAAAACAAAACATAAAATCTAGAATGGAACAATTTCAGATTTTGTTTTGTTTTCATGCATAGCCAACACATCTACCCCTGAATATGTTTCCTGGATATAAAGACAAAGAGCACTTTGGCAAAGACATGACCCTGAAGAACTTCTCATAATGTGCATAGTTCAATAAATAAATAAATCCGTTCTCTTTTTTTCTCCAAAAAACATATTAAAGCACACATATAACCAGCTTGGGTCATGAAGCATCATCAGGCTGCTCGATTTACTTGCGTTCTTTCAAATCCTACTTGTCATAGCAAGTATAACTTGAATTACACCATGTTGATTTCAGGCAAAAAGAATATTTTTGAAAGGTTCCAAAACCTGCCCCCTGGCTAATCTGTAAACATCAGACCCAATATCTTTTCATTGGTAACACTTAATCCTACATATGTCGCCTTCAATAAATATCATAGCAATGTCATTAAAATCTTAGCAAACAAAAAACACCAAACCCTAATTTTGTCAAAATAGTAAGTTAAACTACATATTTACAGAGATGTTTAGCTGCCTAGTCGATCCTCTTCCTGGTTAATGGTAAAGGAGGATTCCAGAAATCCCTTCCTTCAAGACAGGGGCTATTTCCAAAAGGACATATCTTAGTCCAGTCATTTAAAAAATCCCATGCAATTAACCAGTCTATTCAACAGATTTCTTTAGAAAACAGAGAGAGGTAGGGGAGTGGGATAGGGAGTGGTCAAGGAGAAGGAGAAAACAAAAAGGAGGAGGTAGAGGAGGAGGAAGGGGGAGAACAGGAGAAGAGGAAAGGGGTGCTGGGAGAAGGAAGAAGATGGTGATGGTGATGGATATGACAGGAAGCAGAGAATTGGCAGTGTCCTTTAACCCAGAGAGGTCTTCGAATACAGAACTTAACAGGTAAGGTAAAAATGAGGCAATATAGGAACAGAAAAGCCTAGAAGACAAATTTCTTATGTAAGAAAAGCAATTCTTAAAATGGTCCACCCTCAAAGGCTAATGTCTTTGAGATTCCAGGAGGCTGAGAGGTTTTTATGGCTGGCATCACCAATTATCCTGTTGAATCCCTAGTCAATAAATGGAATCAAGATCTAACCAGGGCTTTGATATACAGGGACCCTCAGGGAAATGAAACAGAAAGGATTATGACTAGTGCAGGTGGTGGAAAACTCGACTTTTATGCAACAAGACACAGTGTAGAGGTCATCTCTGCTCCTATAAGGTGGCAATATATGTTGCAAAGAAAGCTTTCTTCTCTGCATGGTGTCTGCAGATTCACATCCAGATGAGCTATTCAGAATGGTGAGAGGCTTAACTCAGGTACCTTCCCCTCCAAAGCCATTATTAAAACATTCAGTAGCTCACTGTGATGCTTTTAACAACCATTTTGCAGATAAAATCTCTCGCATAAGAGCCGACTGAAATGCTGTCATGGGAACAGAAGCCAACACTGAGGTGTCCAGCAACTCTGTGAGTGGGATTATACTGGATCAGTTTCAATTGGTGAGTACTGTTGATGTGGACAAGCTGCTGGGGCAAGGAAGGAATACAACCTGCTTGCTTGATTATAGTTCTTCTTAGCTGGTTGTCCAGAGAAGAGATGCAATTAAATCTCAATTGCAACAGATTATTAACACATCTCTCAGAGAGGAGAATTTTCCATCCTATTTAAAACAAGCAGTAGTCAGACCACTACTGATAAAGCCCTCCCTGAATCCCCAGAACCTTAATAATTACAGACCAGTGTCTAACCTTTACTTCTGGGGAAGGTGATTGAGAAGGCCCTCCAACTCCAGGTAATCTTGGATTAAACGCACTTCATTGACCCATTCAATCTAGCTTCAAAGCAAGATACAGAGTTGAGCACCTGGAAGGGGGTGATTTGGGAATTGGAGGTACTGTGTGGCAGTGGTTCCAGTCATACCTCTCAGGCAGGCTCCAGATGGTGGGGTATCCCACAAGGTGCCATTCTATCCCCAATCCTTTTTAATATTTACATGAAACCACTGGGAGAGATCACCCAAATATATTTCTCCATGCCTTTAAAAACAGCCTTAGATAAGGATAGCATGTCTCTTCTGAATGAATGCCTGGAGGAGGTAATTTGCTGGATGAGGAAAAACAAATTGAAACTGAATCCAGAAAAAAACATGTATTTGCCATCAAGGGTCGTAATCTGGGCTGGAGGTATGTCAACCAATCCTGGATGGGGTTACACTCCCCCTGAAAGACTGTGTCTGCAGTTTGGGAATGCTCCTGGATCCATTTCTCCAAATGTCAGCCCAGGTAGATGCTATGGTTAGGAGTGCTTACTATCAGCTTTGACTGATACTTCACCTGCGCCCCTTCCTAGATCTGGAGGACCTAAAATGGCAGTGCATGCACTGGTAACCTCAAGTTAGACTTCTGCAATATGCTTTACATTGGGCTATCTTTGTACCAAGTTCGAAAACTCCAGTTGGTTCAAAATACGGCAGCCACATTGGTTACAGGAACATCCAAAAGTGAACATATTACACCCATACTAAAGTCACTCCATTGACTGTCAATTAGTTTCCAGGCAAAGTATAAAGTGTTGGGTTTGACCTTTAAAGCCCTACATAGTTTGGGTCCAGGTAACCTACAGGATTGCCTTCTTCCATACAACCCACCCTGCACACTTAGGGCCTCTGTGGGGCATCTGTTCCAGCCTGCCAGAACCTGATTGGTGACCGTCACCCAGAGGACCTTTTCCTCAGCCGTCCCAAGACTGTGGAATGACCTGCTGGAAGAGCTAGATGAGCTAGTGGAATTTAAAACACATTTGAAGACCTATCTCTTCCGGCAGGCCTACCCTGCCAGTTTTAATCATGAATTTTAAACTTGTGTCTTATGTTTAATGTGTGTTCAGTGTATGTTAATATGCATTTTGCAAAAATAAGTTTTAATATGTGTATTTTACAAAATGGTTTTAGATTATTGTGTTTTTTTTAGTGATATTGTAACTTGCCTCTAGCCATGAGGAGAGAAGAGGCAGGTAAGAAATAAAATTATTATTATTATTATTATTATTATTATTATTATTATTATTATTATTAATTCTGGCTAAAAGGAAAAGGAAAATATGGGTGTGGGCAGAAGTAGCAATAATGCATTTTAAAGGAATTTATTATGTAACTTGCAGCAAACTGCCATTCCCCAAGTAATTCATTACTGTAACCCTTACAGCAGTTTAAAAAAAAAAAACTTTATTGTTGCTCATTGTACCTGTGCATGTTACTTTGGGGAAGGGTCAAAAATAAAAGATTATTTGGAATTTAAGAGGATGTGTCCAAACTTTATGCCATTCCCCTATAAATTGTCTCTTAAAATAGGTTTTAAAAGAAAAAAAAAGTAGCAAACACACAAACAATTCCTCTCATTAGATAAAAGATATCCAATTTTAATGTTATTTTTGAAACATAATTGTTCTGTTCCCCAAGTAAACTCTTCTATGTTACCCTGTACTCAGCCAGAACAGTGCAGCAAACAGAATACAGGAAAAATGTAAAAGTTATCAAAGGAATTTAATTATGTTGAAGAATCAGAACCCTAACTTCTCCCAGGGTCTGACTTAGCAAATACTTGTTTTGCTGGAACAGATCGAAGCTTGAAACTGATTTCTTCTTGACTGCTTCTAAGAAGAGCCACTTTACAGACTTCCTTCTGTGTCCTCTATCTGGATTTTGTCTTCTGCATAACACCTTGTATTTTAAGTCTTTTCCTCAACAGCTTAGATGTGAGAGATATTGCAGTTTCCTAGAACCTTGGCACCATAAGAAAAACCAACAGCAGAGAGGATTTCTGGGTGATAATGAAGGCTGTAATATTCCTCCTCTGGGGGGTTTCTTAAAGAGACCAGGTCTAACTAAGGTCCCCTCCCATAGAAAACTGTACAAAGGAAACTAAACCCATCCTAACTAAAAGATAACTGAGGCTCAATGAAGAAAATAGTAAGAACCTTTATGGGGGCATAACAGTAATGTACTCCTGCTCACATTACCAAATAAAAGTAAAGAGTAAGGATCCTTTTAACCTTTCCCTTGATGAACCCACACTCTACAGCACTGTTTCTTAAACTGTGGGTCTCAACTCCAAATACAGTTCCCTTAGCTCAATGCCTCAAAAACATGGCAAGTTAAAGTTTTCTAAATGTCACAGATTTATATGAATCTGTTGAGCAGTGTTTACAGTGGGCTCTGCAGAAGATGTTTCAGCTGTACTTCATGAAAAGGAAAATCAGCCTTGCAAATGCTGCTTTAAAATCAACAAATGTTTGAAACATACATACACACATCCTTATGTACCCGGGGTCACGTAAAACTTTCTTGGGCCAACATGGCTCATGAACAGAAATGTTTACAAAGCCCTGCTCCACAGCATACAGTACCTGGTGGAAACAAGGCAAGATAAGGCCTTCTTGGTGGCTGTCCTCAATTTGTGGAATTCCCTTCCAAGGGATACTAATATTGTCCCATTCCTCCTGTCATTCTAGTGGAAGATAAAGATCTTTTCATTCAAGGAAGGGACTGGCCATAAAACTAAAGCACAAAGTCCATTTTGCAATGTTAATTGAAGGAACAACATTTGCCCATGTAGAATCACAATTGATACATCTATAAGACAGCATACTCCTGCAGCTGCAGAAGCACTAAAGCTGGAGTGGCATACATATAAGAGGCTTCCACAAGCCCCATATAGACTGCACTGGCACATGCAGGCACATCACAAGTGATACCATGTCATCATTTCTGGTCACTGTTTTCAGTCAATTCAAAGACAGCAATGAGCAGTTTGAGTGGTGTTTGGATTTCTGCAGGTGGGAAAGGGGTAACCAACCTATTTGTGAGCTGTTCTTTTGTGGTTTGTGCAGAAAAGAATCTCAAGATGACACATTTAAAAATTGGGTTTTGGGGAAGTGTTAAGAGATAGGAGCTGAAAAAGTGGAGTTCAAGTGCTTACTTTCCCCATTCCTGAAGGATCTGACAGAAGTTCTCTTAGAAACTCTTCTGCCACAGGATCGATTAACAGCAGGATTAAGAGCTTCTGTTTTATCCAGCCAGGGGAGAAGCTTCAATTCAGAGACTCTAGTGCAGGAAACAAAATTAGTGACCTTCTGCCAGGCATCATTCCATGTTCAATTTATGCTGCTTTTCCTCTCAAACAGGAAGAAACAAGATTGTTCCTACCATTATTTGGTGTAAATCAACGATCTTAAGCATCAGATTTTGAGTATCGTGCAAGAGCTGGAAACTGTTGTTTACAGTGTTATTCTTGCATATTAATTTCTTGCATTCATTCACCTAGCTGAGAAAGGAATGTAAATTGCAACGAACTGGTCTTCATATATGAGGATGAATATTTGTATAGTATTCTCCCTACTACCATGTTTCCCCAAAAATAAGACAGTGTCTTATATTAATTTTTGCTCCCAAAGATGTACTAGGTCGTATTTTCAGGGGATGACTTATTTTTCCATGAAGAAGAATTCACATTTATTATTGAACAAAAAATGAACATTTATTATATACTGTACAGTAATTGTCATCACAAACCAGGTTAACCAGACAAACTATGAATCCTATCAAGAATTTCTTGTTACTACCAATATTTCCATGTACAACACTCTATGGTATGTACATTTACCGATCCTGCATGCTCTGGTGTTCTGTTTGGCTGGCATACTTCCAAACAAAAACTTTGCTAGGTTTTATTTTCGGGTGAGGCCTTATATTTAGCAATTCAGCAAAACCTCTACTAGGTCTTATTTTCTGGGGATGTCTTATTTTAGGGGAAACAGGGTACAGGAAAAATCTTCACATATTAATGCACAGGTTTTGCCGCACATTTGCCCATGCTGAAATATTTTAGGAAATTTATTTTACACACAAATGCTTGTGAGTTTTGCATGCAGATTTGAGAAGGTTACAAAAATGTTTTTCTCACAAAAACTTTTTTGTGCAAAAACAGTGTTTCAAGAAATATGCTTTTTGTGCCAAAATTTATGGCTTTCTGCAAAAAAAAAAACATTACCTTTACAAACACAAAACCCCAACTTGTATTTCTCACAGAAAATATATGGATAGCAGATACTGAAGAGGAAAATTGGTACAGCAGGATAGTACAGTAAGGAAAACATATCTTGGTGATCTCTGTTCATTTTATAGCATCTCCATGGTTTCTCCCAAGCTCTAATAGAAGTGCCAGGCACCAGACAAACTTGTAAGAGACCTTGTTCACAGAATTAAGAGATACTATACAAAACAAGATCTCTTCAGAGGTGACCTTTTATCTCCAGAATTCCAAATGAGATCCTTAACTCTCCATCTCCCTTTTTCAGCAAGTTGTAAAGACTTTTTGATTAAATCAATCTTTGGATAGGTAAATTGGGCTGGTTTTACAAATTACTGCACTTGGGTTAGTGGTATGTTTAGAATAATTTGTGATGTTTCAAGGATCTATTCCAAAGCAAGCAAATAGTCTTCTTCCTCTGTGTAACTGAATAAGAGATAGCCACTGGTGTTCTTTCCAGCACAGCAGAGGAATCACAGAATCGTAGATTTGGAAAAGCCCACAAGGGTCATCCAGAGCAATAGTAATACTAATTCTTCAAGTCACGTGGCTTCATTACAGAAATAAAGTGCTGCTCTCTTGATGCTGAAGTGGGTACAAATGATTGCATTCTGTAGATATGAATGTGTTTCAAATACACAATTCAAGAAGTGCGGGTGGGGGGACAGGGGACTGAGTAGTTAAATTATGAATAAAAGTTTTATCTTCCTATGTGTAGAGCCTCTTGTCCATCCACCTTCCTACTCAAACTAGTTATATCCAGCAATACCTGCATAGGCATACCTCATTTTCTATCAACAAAGACGCAATGAGCCACATTCCAAGCATATTTTAACAGCGCACTTAAGCAACAGCAATGCAACCATAGCCCTATCTATCTACTGCAACATACCCATGATTTGGTAACAAAAACAAGACCTGAAAGACATGTAGAGAAATCCTGTACAATCTTACACAAAAATCCCAGTGGGTTTAATTGGGTTTTTCTTATAAGTAAATATATGCAGTCATACCTACCTAACAGGCTGGTTCTATATAAATTGTAGAAAGGGCTTAAAAGAAAAACTGGAGTTTCTCTTCCTACACACTTCATACATACAGGTGGATTAAATGTATACTAAAAGTTTATGTATGTGAGGAATGCAAACTTCTTTTAACTGTTTAACATGAATCAGAGCAACAGTGTGTTTAAAATCAAGTACTTATTTATTTAAGATTTCTAACCTGCCCTTTAATTTGAAAATCCCTTAGTATGACTTTCAAAGATAAAACAGCACACAATTACCATACAAATAAAATATAAAAACAATGGAGTCACAGAACAACCCATAAAACTGCCATTTCTTTTTTTCATTTGCCTATTTCTTTCTGATCCTACTATTTTTTCTGTATTGTCATTTTTCAATCAATATATTCTTAATTTTATTTTGTTTGTTTGTTTTGAGCTTGTTAAGAAAAACAAAGTATAAATGATAGGACAGAGAAGTTTTTAAAAAATAATCATAAGCCATAATCCTCCAAACAACAGCCAAAAATGTGAACGGCAAAACCACAGCAACTAGCTCTACTACTCTCAAATGCCTGTTAGCAAAATAAAATTTTCATGTATTTCCTAAATACTTCAACAGACATGCTATTCCTAGATAGTGTTCCACAGAAAAAGCATCAACTCTGGCCCAAAAATAATTCTAATGGAAACAAGTCTGATCTCCAGTGGTAAAGGAATTTAAAGCAATGCATTTTAAAGTTAGCAATGAAACTTGGGCATTCAAGTTGGGTCTAGAAGGAGAGAGGCATAAGTGATAGTCTGACAACTGTCCTTGGGGAGGAAACTGTCCAGCACTGAGACACAGAAGCTGGCATATAAAATAACACACCAATTGACAATGATGCTAGATCGGAAGAAAGAAAAAATAGCCAGGCTATATTCACAGAAATAAGGACATGTATCTTTATAGATAACAAATGTTCCTGTAACTAAAGAAATAGATCCAAAACTGCACCATTCCATGTTCAGGAAAGAAATGTTAGCAAAAAAAACAGATAATTCCAAAATATTTAAATCTAGAAGGGGGGGGGGGATTTAATGGAAATGAAGAGAACTCGGTTCAAAGACACTGAATGCTTAGAGAACGTGAAGAGGAAAAGCCAGGTAGAAGGGGAGAATAAACCTGAAGAAATTGACCTATATGAAAAGAATGGAAAACACCAATTTTGGGTCTGGTTTACACTAAAAAGCTACTTTAAAATATTCTTAGCAATGGAACAGAGAACTACCTATAGGGATCAAGTCAACTAAATGAATCCAGGATTAGGACTAAACACACTACCACAATATCACCCCTAAAATATTTATATTCTAAATGGTGGGAGCCCAAATATAAGGGATGGATGGGAAATGATCCAGACATGCCACAGAGCATTCAATGAGCACAACATGCTGAATGTAGGAGGATAGAAGGAAAATCCACACAGTTACATGGAGAAGAACAGCTTGGATCTTGAAGCATTTCACACCGAAACATTCTGCTGCAGGTCACAGACCAACTGGCTTTATTCTACACAACAGAATCGGAATTGGGAGAAAAGTTCCTAAATTGTTCACTGTCTTCCAAGGTGAGCCCTGTCAAATATTTCAGTTACAGAATGAGTCCAAAAATGAGCCAGTTTATATCTACTGGTTGCTGTCACAGATTTCAAACATGCAGACCAAGTCCAGCCCTGAACAAGAACGTCTCTACTCCCCCCCCCATTCTGCAGAAATGGTGCAGCCAAGAAATACAATAAAGGACATCAATCTCTTTTTCATTTCTTGACAATGTAAAGGAAACATTATAGCACATAACAAACTAAAATTACCCTGTTACCAGAGAAATGAGAACTTGTCCAATTTCACTGTCCATTCTCACAAATCTCTCCAAATCAAGTCCTGCTGTTCCCACTGACAAAATATGTGTAAAAGGAATGGATTCTCCGTTCCTAGAACTGTAACTAACCAATGCTATCCCTCTCTCGGAAGAGGGAGAAAGTAGGCTGATTTTCAATTAGTGTGATGTTTACCTTCATTTTTCTTTTACCTTTTCAGGTGTCTCTTCTTCCTCCTCCTCCTCCTCCTCTTCATCTCCCCCCACCAAATCATTCTTATAATAATAATATTATAATAACTTTATTTTTATACCCCGCCTCCATCTCCCCGCAGGGGCTCAGGGCGGCTAACATGGGGCCAAGACCAAATTTCCACAATAAACAAAAATACATTCACAATAAAAACATCATTTACATTTACCATTACACAGGTTCTTCTCATTTTGGTGCAATTTCAACCCAGTTGACATTGAGGTTGTTTTTATTTTTCCTACATTTTCTTGTTTATTCATTTATCCTTCACTTTTCCAAACATATCCTCTTCTTACCTACATGGTAAATTCTCTGCTTTAGTATGTATTCACCAACACCACCTGCTTTGTAATAACTTGAGAAAACATTGCCCCAGGTATCATGTTTTCTTTCTGATAGAAGGTTATAGCAAGAGAAGCTCGCCAGACCAGGTTTGATTAAGTTGTTTAGGAAAGATGTGAAAATAATAATTTTTGTGGGGAAGACATCTGGTTGATTGGCCTGATGAAGTTATTCAGATTTTTACCCTCAGTTGTTTTCTGTCATTTTTAATTGTTTTTAATTGAGTTGTATATGTTTTGACTTGTATCTTCAGCACCTTGAAAGTCTTTAGCTAGAAGGCAGGTTTAAAAATTAGAATTAATAAATTAATGTAACCCTGGAACATTGTCAACTATAAGCAATCTTCTTTTCCACAAATACCAGAGGTGAAAAATTAAAAAGACCTTATTTTTCACAAATAGGAAACAGTAAACAAGCACATATAATTACCTATATATATCATAACCTCCTTGTTGTTAGCTCATTTGTTTTCTCATCAGTATACTTTAGTGTTCACTTTAAAAATAGTTAAAGACCTCAGTAAGATGTGAAGCTCTGTTCTCTCAGACCCAGTAGGAAAAAGCTCTACAATGGGAACATATCCATCACATGGGCCTTCCCCAAACAGAGGGAAGAATAGCTGTCCGTGATAAAAGAGTACTGAGGAAGTCCGAGTAGAAATCATACTGAACATGTTCAGTATGGAGGGAGTGTGACCTTCAGCTAAAGAGACCTATTTCCAGATGTTTCTGAAGGTGCTCTGGACAGAAGCAGAGAATCCCTATATGTGAGTCACAGAGACCATGACAAAGAACGGATTTCTCCAGCAACGAGAAACAAAGCTATCTACAAAGATTTGAACAATTAGCAGGAACACCATTGGTAAATAAGATATACTGAAATATTTCTACAAACAATACTCTATGATGCCTACTTCCACAGTAGAATCATAGACAAGGAAGGATTACAAGGGCCATCCAATGCAACCACTTGCCATGCAGAAATACTGAATTAAAGCACTCCTGAGAGAAGGATACCCAGTCTTTGTTTAAAGCCCCCAAACCATTGAGACCCACCCCCACCCCAAGACCATCTATTTCACTATCAAACATTTCTTACAGTACCGTAACAAAGTTTTTCCTCACGTTTAGGTGGACTCTCTTTTCATGTAATTTCAACTCTCTGGTATGTGTTCAAGTCTCTGGGACAACAGAAAACAAGCTTGCTTCCAAAAGAGAGAAAGTACAGAGAGAGTACAATCATACATATCTATATTTAAAGAGTGTGTGTATGGGTTTTTTTGTGTATAGAGAGAATATAATTAATGCAAAACAATCAAGTATTCTTGAGCAATACCTACAGAAACACCCAATGCTTGTTGACCTATTGTTAGTGCTGCAAAAGGCTAAGTGTAGGCATGTTGAAGAATGTTTTATTAGCCCCTAGCTTTTCTTCTCCTTTCCCTTCTTTTTGAACATGCCCATCCCTTATCTTTCATGAGTTCTCGTTTCTTCCAGATCCAGAAACGTACAGCTCAGCCTGAAGCAAAAAAGCTGCCTTTCTTCTGCCTTCTAATACATTGGCTTGTTTTACCTACCAATATAAGTTAGCAATAATTTGTATATCGGTATTTGAATCAGTGTTTTCTAAGAGGAGAGAGTACTACTTTGTGATCTTAAATACTACAGTCCTATGCCTATTTACCTAGGAGTAGGAAAGGTAGTTTTCAATAAAAGTGCATGGGATTGCACTACATTTAAGAAAGAAGAAAAAATATCTCTGTAGCTTGGAAGTCAATGAGACTGAGAAAAAGCAGAGCAGTCTGGAGCAAGACGCATTTTCTGTTCATGGGAAATATATGCCATAAATCATAACAAACACCACTAATTAGTAGTGAAGCCTACCCTTTTGCCATTTGCTCTCCTTCTTCACTAGGTCACTAACTAGCCTTTCGTTTGCTTTAAAGAAGGATTCTCCTTCCCTTTCTCCGTTTTGTTATATTTCAGCCTAAAAAGACAATTAAGAACAAGTCATAGTCGACCTCAATTAGTAACAGTCATTTGGAAAAGCCAAAATGCATTGAGCAGAAACTCAATACCTCCATTATGAAGTTTCTACACCAATCCACAGAAGCCCAATTCTACACAATTGCCGCAGGTTTGTACTGTAATTAGGAAGTACACTAGTGACTTCATGCTTAAGGCTGCAAGTATGGCAACTTTTCTCTTTGATGTTATACATGTGCAACATTATCCCTCCCCGCATTCCCTTTTCTAATTCTTTTATGGAGAATGGAAGAAAAAGCAGAAGGATCAGCATACATAAGGCCACTCCCACCTTCCAATTCTTCTCAGCCAACCATACAAGAAAGTTTTAAAAGTCTTTCCTTGGTCACAGAAACGTCAAAGCAGAAACACAAAACGATTAGGGTTCAGTCTGAGATTTTGCTACAACTGTCAAAATGAAAAATATTTAAAGGAAACAAATATGTTTTTAAAGGCACAATGTGGACTGAAGGGAAGAAGGGTGAACATTTTATGAAGATTGTATATATTACAGAAAAACTTAGTAAAGGAATTTGAGCTATTTAATCAATTATGCATTTTAAAAATTGTTGTCTAAGGTAAAAATAGAAACTTTATTTCCATGTTCTACACATAATGCCAACAGCAAGAAAAAATGTCTTCTATATACATTGAATACTTTATGTGCCAAGGGTTGTTGTAGTTTGTAGTCCATTGTAAGGAAGGGTCTGTTTGCAGGCACAATGTGTAGAGAAGACAGTGGCAAAAAGTGAAATGTTCAGGCAATGTCTTGATTACTTAGATCTATTCATATAGATCTTCATGAAAAAATGAATAAGCAAGGATTAGATCAGGCCTTTCTACTGTTCCTTTTCTTGGAAGAGAGAAGATGGGATAAGAAAGCAATAAGGACTAAATGTTATCTGGAGAACCTAGGTGACAGATAAGCTACCGATGCTGCCTTATGTCAAGATTGTGGCAAGGATCCTAATAAAACTAGCTGCATGCAATTCATTTTTCCATATATTAGGACATTATGAGTTTTGTTCTCTACACTAGAATATTTTGCATGGCTTAAAGTCTCAGAATTGGCATGCAGGCAATGCAAGGAGCTACTCTTACAAGAGAAGAACATCTCAACAGAATCTGTGCAAACATTACCAACAGGATCCCAAGAAATATCAAGGGGAACAACTCTAATAATTGGTGAAACAGAGATAAAATACACAGTGCTTCTGAGTATTTTATGGGTTGCAGTTTTCCTTTCTGGCAAGGGTTGCGTTCCAAAGGTCTGAAAATGAGCCCTTTTAAAAGGAGAATTACATCTAAATGGAAGTATCAGGTCATCACTGAAACATACAGACTAAGTGACACAAAAGGGCAATGCAGTAAAGTGCTGTTATAAAACTGTTTTTAAAATTTGTGGTGGAGAAAAAAACTATATTGAAGAGTGATGGGTGGGCATGTGGAAAAATACCGGTATCTTCAAAAAGTTGCATTTTTGAGAATAACAGCTACTTGGTACAAACATAACTCAGTACAAAAATAACAAGAATTATGCTTAAAAGCCCTGTGTGCCATTTTCCTCAAAAGACTAGTTATGCATTTTCAGTCAGTTTATAGGGTGGTAAGAGGCCGAATGTCCTAAACCTTTTTCAACTATCCAATTTCAGAAAACCAAAACCTCTTATGTACCTTAAACACCTTTCATCCAGAAGCCCCCCATCCAAACCAAAATACCCACTGCCTCACACACTAACAGAAACTAAAGGTGGATTCACATGACTAACTATTTCCCTCTCAATCACAAGTTCATTTCTGCAATCACCCACCATGTGCTTTATGGCTCAAGGGGTCATGTGAACGATCTGACATACATTAGGATTATGAATCAACACAAGCTCAGCAAACCTCAAATAGGCAACGCGTCGTCTGCGTTGTTCTGTAACATGATGAACATATAGATTTGATGATCCTTTGCCTGACCTAGTTCTACAAAGCTCTGATTAAGAAGTCATTTGGGGAAACAAAAACCTTATCAGTGAAGAAATTGTTGTTGTGTGAATCTACCATTAACTTACTGGTGGCACAAGATATAATACTTTCAATACATATGCCAATGCATGTCCTCATTTCAATGTCCTTTTCTTACACAGAGACATATATGTATCCACTTCTGAAAGAGATGAAAAGAAAAGCTAGCAAACAAGATTCCTCCTACTGTGCAGATATTCCACTCCAATCTACTGAGGAAAGGAAGACGGAAATATACAAGCCAGTTGAAACCTTCAGGGGAATGTAGCTGAGGAGCTTCATCCTAACCCATGCTGGATTTGAGCCATATCTCTGTAGATAAACATCCTAATTTACAAAAATTATAGCATATAACCATTCTATTCACATTAGAGCATTTACCTTTATTTAACACTTGATCCAAAAAACTAGTTCTGAAACTAACACTATTATTTTAAATTCAGTAATTTTAAAAGCTCAAAAAGCAACATTAAGGTTTAATACAATTATTTAAAATGACTGTTGGGAAAGACATAACAATAATAGTCCACAGCATTTGTTTACTTTACTTTTGAAATAATAATAATGTTAACAAGCAGTAGATTTTTTTAAAAAAAAAATAACTCCCTCACCAGCATAAACAAAGTGGTGAATAGGTGTGTCCAGAACAGAAAGCATTCTTCTAAGTAACTTGCTCAATCTCTTTGCATTCTGTAAGGATTAGTCAGAATGAGAAAATGTGCATACCTTTTAAAAGAAAAAATTCGCCCGATCATGGAGTGGGTTTATTCTAAAATGCAACATGTAATTTTTCATGCTTTTTATAATTAGGCCATAAAAAGAATCCGTTTTTGACCTCCACACTAGAGAGGGGTTTTTTCCCCTAATCATCAAATACAAATGCGAGAAGTATACAGAAAGGCTGGAGAGGAGGAAGTCTTAGGAAATATAAAGAGAATCTGAATATAAACAAGCCATCATTCTGGTAAAAAGAAATACAAACAACCAGAATAAAAATAGTTTATGCACAAAAGCCATAATGAGGGGGTTGCTCCCAAAAAATAAAAAGCAAAAAATAAATGCTCCGGCTTTGAATGCATTGGATGAAATATAAATTATCCACAGAAAAGTGTGGACTGGCATAAATGTTTGTGCAAAATTGCAAGTGTATTTCTAAAGTATGCAAGAAGCAATCGGCAGCATTCTGTACAAGATCCCAACAATGCTCTGCTTAAGTGATAGCACAGAGTCCAAACCATTGCATTTTAATTATTATGCAGCCTCAGATATATTGCCTTTGATATGGAAATGTTCTTGTTCTCTCATCTTCACATACAGTCTCATGCACAGAAATCTTTATCTGATTCATAAAAAATAAACTAGAATCCAATCTCAACACCTGACCTCGGTGCTTAGAAGTTTTTTTACTAAGCACAGTGTCACTATAAAAAGAATGGCTAATATTGGTGTAAAGTTAGATATTTTGAGCAATGGGATGAAGGGCCTCAAGTTAAGAATCCAATCAATACGGCATTTCTGAGATGCTGAGGTTTCTCAGTCTTTTCTCGGTGCACTGAAGAAAGAATAAGACTACAGACCACTTCTGTGTAAATTGCAAGCAGCAAACACTACAGTACTATTTGGTCTCTGGAGGTTATGAAAAATATGTTTTGCTTTTAACTATTTACAACGCCATTATATAATGAGATTGCTAACTGTTTTCAGGTATCTTTAGCTGAAATGTTTCTTTTTATCTATTTGTATTTGCAGCACCTGTGGGATAAATAGTTCCCTTCCTCTATTACCAAATCCTTTCACAGCACACCGTAGTTTATGTTCATGTAGTACATGCAAAGCATTTTTCAAAATTTTAATGAGTTATCTGCACAACACAATAAAAGAAAAGAAAATGATCATTAAGAGTGCACTGTTGTACAAACAATAACTGCAACAGGCTAGTTTTACCCCCAGCCAGCCACCCTCCAAAAAAGTAGATTAAGGCATAATTATTCTTGCAGTAATACTTTGTAATGCCTTTATCAGTTCCACCAAATATTTAAATAACATCCAGCATGCAAATATGGCTACTCTGGTTTACAACTTTTTATTATGCATAATACCTTTGCAGATATTGATGCACTTGTTAATCATCTGATTCTGGATTATCTGTACTTTATTGTTGCTAAAACCGTACTGTACTTTTATAAATCAATTGCATGGATTTTAAGTCAGTGTGATGTGCCACTGTCTTCAGTGGAAGGTATTCCTAAGCAAGTATATACAGGATCAATACCTTAAAAATTATTCTGAAAGACTAGTTTGTCCTCAGACTATCCATGTTACGAATGACCAATGAAATAGTTTGCCTAATTAGCGCTATATTAAAGAAGTTATTTTAAACAGAGTTTTGCATTTTAAAGTGTAAGAAGGTTCTCTTTCTTTAGAAAAGGCTATGACTGAAAGAAGAATTGCCTAGTCTGCAAGGGGGAGGGAAAAATCAGTATGTACTGATTCTTGTTTCTTTAACAGAAATCCATTTTTCAAGATCCTGTTCTACTAATTGAAAGAGAATTATTTAAAACTTCACTGAATACTTGAATATATGATAGGTATGTGTAGCAGTTTCATCATGGCAAATAACTCATGACTTTCCAAGACAACTGCCAAAGAGAAATTAGTACAGCATCTTTCAAAGAAATGTCAATAATGGCCACCTTGAAAACAAACAATAATAAAAATTTAAAAGATAGTTTTCTATTATCATAACAACTCCAGTATCTACTTTCAACATTTTTCCCATTCTCTATCTACTAAACATGACACTGAATTCTTCAGTTTCACATAGTCTGGCACATATCTATAAAAACTGAAGTCCCACTGATTTAAATATATTTCCATAAAAGACTCTCAGTGTTAGAAAGCATGCCTAGAATTGGACTGCCCAGGTGCTTCAAATAATAGTTTTACATTCAAATTCTAAATGAAGTACCGATGATCCCCCCCCTCTCTCTCATCACAACGGTTCGCTGAATAAATATGAATCCACATTCAATACAGTCAGAGGAAACCTTATTTTGTAATAACACTTTCTTTGCATCCATATAGAGGTCTCAAGAACAGAAATCTCCAAGTATTGTTAAATACGAAAGACATTTAGAATGAAACCTTCACCTTGCTAGCAAGCTCTTATTACGGTGAAACAAGGGAAAGGGAAAAATCCAGAAGTAACAGAAGAGATGTCAAAATTTAGGATCTACAGGATTAACTGCAGAAATGGCAAAACTTTTTATTGTGTTCAGGCCCTGATCCTCAACATATCAACACACTGAGAAGTTCCACCAATTGGACTTTACTTTGAGCAAGCATTTCACGGTGCCAATCAACTATCAGTATTCAAAAGCACTAAAACGAATGACACACAGAATTGATGACGAATGACTATACACCAACTGTAACCACACTAGGAATTTATTACATAGATAGTGGAAGGGTTAAGTATCATATCACTTCTTATCTATATGCAGGTATGCTTCACATAAGACAAATCACCTAAAGTAAACACCAGGCATATTTCAGTTCTGGCCCATATCCATTCTAGAGCTAAATGTTGAGCTGCAGAAGGTTAACAGACGCACTTTACAAAGTGGTATTTCCCAGGATGATAAAGCCAGTGATTCAATTAAGGTGGCACTGATTTAGAGATGCCCGCAAAATATTTACTGTGTTATCCTAGATGGTCTCCGTCTCTTTGACAGATTTTCTTTTGCGTGCATGCAAAAATTATCTGGTTTTGCCTCGTAGTTTCCCCCTTTTCTTTCCAGGAAGAGGCTGCTCAAAACTGACACCCATTCGCCCTGCATTAAAACAGATTTGATCAAAACAACTCAAACGGACAACTGTAGGATATGTGCAAGACTGAAACAAAAAGAAGAATGTACACTTTGCCTCAGGTGAATAGCTCAGCTTAAATGGCTGCTATTATCTTTCACAGAATAATTCTGTGAACTTCTAAAATAACTTACTCTTGTTTTAAAAGGGAATAGTTTGTAACACACACAGACATACCACTCCCACGGAAGCAATCTGTAGCAGAAAATATACACACACTTTTATAGGAAGTGGTCGTTTGGCTGCTGAGCTGAGCATAAGGATGAATTCTGGCCTAAAAAATGCTTAGGCTGTTACAGATTCCTCCTTCTTCCTCTCCAAACCTGGAGTCATTGAGACTTTAAAGCTGGCCACAGGACTGGAAACACTCCTTGCATTTATTTCAACTGTCAAAAGACTTTTGACAGTGCATACGCAGTTCGGAGTCCAACACGTACACCCACATTAAACGATTGCCTGAAATTATATATACACAGACACCACGACCTCCAACACTCTGCATGCACTGCGTTGAGAGAAAAGTGATGGGCAGGAGACCGAGAACTTCTTTGGAGGGACATCTTTCCAGGGCACTTTCCCCAAACAGCTTAGAAGCATCAACCAATACTCCAACTTGCACTACATCTGCATACAGTCAGACAAAATGTGATCTCAAAATACATTTGAGACTCCTTTCAGAGAGAAATGCCTGGATATTAATGATAGTAATAATAATAATAATAATACAGTAGTAATAATCTGTGTAATAAAAATAAATAATAACTTCATTGTCAAAGGCTTTCATGGCCAGAATCACTAGGTTGCTGTGAGTTTTCCAGGCTGTATGGCCATGTTCCAGAAGCATTCTCTCCTAATGTTTCACCCACATGTATGGCAGGCATCCTCAGAGGTTGTGAGGTTGTGAGGATGCCTGCCATAGATGTGGGTGAAACATCAGGAGAAAATGTTTCTGGAACATGGCCATATAGCCCGGAAAACTCACACAACAACCCAGTCAATAATAATAATTATAATTAATATTAATGTATGCAACCCTAAACATTCCTGACACATTCGTGTAGTAAAGTGGGATTGCTGAAAGTGTGTGCATGCACACACAGTTCAAAACTAAAACTTCTGCACATGCCATGTGTATTGTCCAGGCATAGGCAAACTTTGGCCCTCCAGGTGTTTTGGACTTCAACTCCCACCATTCCTAACAGCTGGTACCAGCTGTTAGGAATTGTGGGAGTTGACATCCAAAACACCTGGAGGGCCAAAGTTTGCCCATGCCTGGCGTTGTCTGTAATAAGGGAGAGCAGAGTGAATGGCTTCTTTAAAGGTCACATCCTGGCAGAGACAGCAGCCATCTTACACCATAGCAGCCCTATTCAGTGCAAACCTGCCAAGGTATTGTACAAGTCTTTCATGGCCAGAATCACTGAGTTGCTGTGAGTTTTCTGGGCTGTATGGCCATGTTCCAAAAGCATTCTCTCTTGACCTTTCACCCACATCTATGGCAGGCATCCTCAGAGGTTGGGAGGTATGTGAGCAGGGCTGTAGCCAAGGGGGGGGGGGGGGGTAGGGATTCAAACCCCCCATGAAAATTTTCAGTTTTTTTTTAAAAACCACCTGATTTACTTATGAATTTTAACTGGTTAAACAAATCCTCATGAGTGTCCACTGAAGTTTATCAATGGAGCCTGATTTCTGAAATATTTTGCGTTGGGCCGGGCTGTTGAGCAACCAGCTGCAGCCAGCTGTAATGAATCACTCTGACCAAGAGGTCGAGTTCGAAGCCAGCTCGGAGCCCCGTGTTTGTCTTGTCTTTGTTCTATGTTAAGGCATTGAATGTTTGCCTTATATGTGTAATGTGATCCGCCCTGAGTCCCCTTCGGGGTGAGAAGGGCGGAATATAAATACTGTAAATAAATAAAATAAATAAATAATAAACTACTCTTCATGATTCACTTAAAAAAAAAGTTTCACCCCCCCCTACCACGATTTTTTTTTTCTGGCTATGGCCTTGTATATGAGGTATAGCTCACAACCTCTGCCACAGATGTGGGCGGAACGTCAGGAGAGGATACTTCTGGAACGTAGCCATACAGCCCGGAAAACTCACAGCAGCCTTGCGGCGAAGGTGGAAAGGACGGGAGGAAAGATAAAAGCCACATTCAAAGAGGGAAAGCAAATAACAACAAATCGCAAAGGAGTAACCCAAGAAGTACAAACACAGAGAGACACACGCCCCAACATCGAAGGTGGTGCAGCCTCGCGTGCGTCTGTGGGAAACTTGGGCAGAAAGTGTCACCCCTCCACTCCACTTCCACTCCTTCCCCGGGAGTCCCAGGGGATCCTTCCGCCAAGCTTGTGATGATGAGGATGCTACTACTATGCGTTTCCTCCTGTTTGCTGAGCCGGCGCGCGAGGCTCTCCTCGCGCTTCTCAACCCACACACCGTTCGGCGCGCGCTGGCTCTTGCTCTGGGGCTCCTTCGCCGGGCCTTGATTGGAGGGAAGGGCCTGGAAATGCAAATGACCTTCGCTCAGACTCTCTCTCTCTCTCTGTCTTTTTCGCCTCTTTCTCTGAGGAGCGGGAAGGGTGTCAAACTGCCCTCAGGCGGCGATGCCCGCTGAGTCGCTCTCCTCCCTTTCTGAGGAGTTGTGGCCGCCAAAAAAGTTGCTGCTTCTTCTCCTCTTCCCCTTTAAGGCCTTTCTGCCAGGGTCAGGACAGTGCAATGGTGGCACAAGCAAACACACCAAAAAGGTCTAGGGCAGGCATGGGCAAACTTGGGCCCTCTTTCCCTCCAGGTGTTTTGGGGGAGGAGGAGTGCCCAAGTTTCCCACAGACGCATACGAGGCTCCACATCTCCGATGTTGAGGCTTGTGTGCGTTTGTACTTCTTGCGATTTGTTTTGGACTTCAACTCCCACCATTCCTCACAGCCTCAGGCCCCTTCCTTTTCCCCCTCAGCCGCTTAAGCGGAAGGGGGGAAAAGGAAGGGGCCTGAGGCTGTGAGGAATGGTGGGAGTTGAAGTCCAAAACACCTGCAGGGCCCAAGTCTATCAATTCCTGTCATCACAACCAAGGGCTCAATTCCCACCCACATTGTACATAGATGTCTTTCCTGCTATTCTTTGGCTTTCAATTGCCAGCTATGAGGAGAAAGCGACAGAAAGAGAGAGTATTGTTTCCTCCCTTCCTTTCACCCTCTCCTCCTCTAAATTAGAAGTCGTTGAATTGGCTAATTCTGAATGCCGGGGCGATTGAGAGGAGGCCAGACACACACACACACAGAGCAGCATATATCCCTGTATAGCAACGGCCCGGCATTGTGCTGAATGGGCAGTCTAATTATAAATGTGGCATTTGGACCTCCTTTCCCGAGCCAGTGCCACCTTACCTTATGAGGGAACTTCCAGCTCCAGCAACTGTTCAAAACAAAATGCCATGAGAGGATCAGCTTCGCCCAACACTGGGGCTCGGCGGGGGATTGTTTTACCAACAGCCTTTCTCACTTCACACAAGAATGTATTATAAGGAGGAGAAGAAGCGCCGTCCGTGCAGCAAAGGCAAAGGCAAAAGGCAAGGCAGGCGCGGCCAGGTGTCCGTCTCCTTCAAGCTCGCAAACCTAATCCGAGTAACCTAATTATTTTCTGTCACATATTATGTACCTCCCCTAAAAATACATTGGGAGGGAAAGGAGGGGGCCGAGGAGCAGGAGGGGTTGGAGTAAGTGAAGGGGGAGCCGCTTTTATTTTTAAATAAGATTAATTGCTTCTGAGGGGAGATGGCGTTGTGCACACACACACACAAAAGGAAGGGAAGTAAGAAAACCCTTTCCATCTGAGATGCTTTGTGAAAAAGTTTCACACAACAACACAGAGGTGCTTTGCATCAAGGAGGCTGAGCTCAGGGGAAGAAACTGGTTTTGCTTTAAGTGACCAGGGTTGGAAGCTATTATTATAATTATTATTTATCATCATTATCATTATGATTGGGTTGCTGTGAGTTTTCCCGGCTAATAATAATAATAATGTGTTGCTGTGAGGTTTTTGGGCTGTAAGGACATTTCCCAGCAGCATTCTCTCCTGACATTTTGCCTGCATCTATGGCAGGCATCTTCAGAAGTTTGTTCATATTATTATTATTATTATTATTATTGGGTTGTTGTGAGTTTTCCGTGCTAATAATAATAATATGAATAACCCTCTGGAGATGCCTGCCATAGATGCAGGCGAAACCTCAGGAGAGAATGCTACTGGGAAATGTCCATATACATCCCGAAAAACTCACAGCAATACATTATTATTATTATTAGCGACGGGATTGAAAACAATTATTATTATTATTATTATTATTATTATTATTATTATTATTATTATTATTATTATTGGGTTGCTATGAGTTTTCCGGGATAATAATATTAACAGTCTTTTGAAGATGCCTGAAGATGCAGGCGAAGCCTCAGGAGAGAATGCTTCTGGAACGTGACCATACAGCTCGAAAAGTTCACAGCAACACATTGCTGTTTTTATTATTATTATTATTATTATTATTATTATTATTATTATTATTATTGTGGCAGGAAACAGCCAGGCTTTGAAGCTGAAAGGCCATTAAATGCTAATCAAGCTGGCCAATTGCTACATTCACACTTGCCTCAAGCAGACAATATTTTTTTCTCCTACCTTGAAAAATCCACAGATATATAAACCCCACTTGCCTAGTTTCCAACAGACCTCCCAACCTCTGAGGATGCCTGCCATAGATGTGGGAGAAACGTCAGGAGAGAATGCTTCTGGAACATGGCCATAAAGCCCAGAAAACTCACAGCAACCCATTATTATTTGTATTTGTTGCCTCGGGGCTTGAAAGGCTGCATCTACAGTGCTATATATTGCAGAACACGTAATGCACTTTGAACCGCATTATATGATCAGATATTATGCAGGCTGTAGTTCGGCTCGCATTACATGGGTTTACACACGACCATATAATGCGGTTCAAAGTGCATTATATAGCAGTGCAGATCCAGCCACAGTTAAAATACAAAAACTAGATCCACATTGCCATACCATGCCCTTTCAGACTGCAGATGAACTGCCCCGACCTGGATTATATGGCAGTGTAGACCCATATAATCCAGTTGGAATCATAGAGTTTGAAGAGACCACGTGGGCCATCCAGAACAACTCCCTGCCAAGAAGCAGAAAAAGCACAATCAAAGCACCCCCGACAGATGGCCATATAGCCTCTGTTTAAAAGCTATCCACCACACTGCGAGGCAGGGAGTTCCACGGCTGAACGCAATCTGCATTCCGAAAGGGCATTGTGTGCCAGTGTAGACCCAGACACAGATTTAAAAGTGGGTTTTACATTTACTGGGGTTTCCTCCCTCCCCCCCCCCCCCCCCCAGACAAATCTCTCTCCTCGAGACACGCGACAAGGTCCCTCCGTGGGCGATAGCCCTCGCTGTTTGTAAACAAGCCGCCCGTGGTTTTGAGTCACGTCACCGCGGAAATCCAAATATCCTTTCACTTTTCTCCATTCCTTTCCCCGCTTCCCCCACTGATATTGCAATGAGTCTTCCACTTGCCCAGGCGGTATTGAAATCAAGAAACCCGCCACTCGGCCAAGCCCTTATCTGTCCCACAGCAGGCCAAAGGGACGCGGCTTTATCGCGGGAAAGTTGGCCCGTCTGCTTTTTAGGGGAAACACCCCGAAGGAGGAGGAAGAGGAAGAAGAGGAGGAGGACGGGGAGGAGGCGGCGGCTAATCTCCTGCCCTCAGGCTGCCTCCAGGGCCCGGCGAAGTCTTCGTGGAGCCCAGACACAACAACGCTCCGCCGCAAGGGCCTCGGCGTGACCCTCCCTCCAGGACCCACGGCAACCCAAGGGGGTTGGAAGAGGGAAGGGGAAGGCCTGCGAGCCGTACAAAGCCCCTTAAGCATAGAGATGCCCCGTGGGTTCATCCACGCGGGAGTCACGCGTGGATTCCCTCCCGTGGACCCATCCACGGGAGAGTCACGCGTGGATCCCGCTCTCCCGCATCTAAGGCATCCTTCCGGCTTCCCCTCTTTCCTAACCAAGAGTTCCACGAGAATCTTCGCAGGACAAAATACAAATACAAAACACCACGAAAACAAAACACAGCCCGGGAAAGAAAACCTAGCTCTTGAAAAGTGAACACATCTCCCACCCAAGTGAAAAGGATCTCCCCAAGAACCCATCATATATATACATACACACACACACACGAGACGGAAAGACCCCAAATCCCAAAAACAATCCCAAAACAAGGAGCCGAAAGCCAAATTCACCACTTCGTCCGCGTTTTCCTTGATTGAGGGCGGCAGGAAAGCAGAGAAAGGCACCCAAAGCACAAAACACTTCCCGAGAACTTACTTTGCTTTTGTTTTTTTAAACTCGGGGCGCTTATTCTTTCCTTTCTTCCCGCCGACAAAGCGAGCCGTTTTGTCTCAGCTTCAGTACGATTGCCTTACTTTACGGCTACGGGCTGCGTTGTTTGCTGGCTTGCTTTGTTTTTTTATTTTAGTTCTTTTAAGGTCGCTTTGCATGACCTCCGGCGGCGAGAGCCGAGACCCACCGAGCCGCCCGGCGCTGCCCTTCGCATGGTGTGAGCGGAGCCCCGGGTGCTGTCGGGCTCCTCGCTCGCTCCTCGCCTTGCCTGCCTGCCTGCCTGCCTTCTCTTCCCTTCCCTTCCTTTCCCTCCCCACCCCACGCCGGCCCCCCTCCGCCTCCCCGCGGGACACGAATTAGGGTGTGCTATCAATTTGAAAGTTTTCGGTATAACTTTATCCCGAGCCTCCTCCGCCTCTGCCTTTGCGAGAGAGATAAGGCGGCCCCGCCGCGGCAAAGCCTCGCCACACTGCCCCTCCGCGGCCGGAGCGGGAACTGCAGGCTCTATGCCTCATTTTCTCTCACACTCACACACATAAAAGTTGAAGGAGAGATAAGGGTAGGCATGGGCAAATTTGGGCCCTGCAGGTGTTTTGAACTCCAACTCCCAACATTCCTGACAGCCTCGCTTAAGCGGCTGAGGGGGAAAAGGAAGGGGCCTGAGGCTGTTAGGAATGGTGGGAGTTGGGGTCCAAAACACCTGCAGGGCCCAAGTTTGCCCATGCCTGCATTAGGGAGAAAAGAAGCATCCTTCTTTTCCCCCTAATGCTGCGAGTTTCTGCCAGCTTGATTAGCATTTAACTTGCAGAGTCAAAGCCTGGCTCCTTCCTGCCTGAGAGAATCCTTTGTTGGGAGGTGTTAGCTGGCCTTGATTGTTTCTCATTTGGAATTCCCCTGTCTTCTTTATTTACTGGCCTAATTTTAGAGTTTTTTTAATACTGGTAGCCAGATTTGGTACATTTTCATGGTTTCCTCCTTTCTGTTGAAATTGTCCCCATGTTTGTGTGGATTTCAATGGCTTCTCAGCCAGGCTTTGAAGCTGCAAGGCTTTTCAATGCTAATCAAGGTGATTAATTGCTTGCTTCCAGCATTCAAGAGTTCTTTCTCCCACCCTGGACCTTCCACAGATATATAAACCTCCCTTGCTTAGTTTTTTAACTCCAACAAACCTCACAACCTCCGAGGATGCCCGCCATAGATGTGGGCAATGGCTTCTCAGCCGGACCTTGAAGCTGCAAGGCTTTGCAGTGCTTATCAAAGCGATCAGTTGCAGCATTCACATTTGCCTCCAACATTCAAGAGTTCTTTCTCCCACCCTGGACCTTCCACAGACATATAAACCTCCCTTGCTTAGTTTCCAACAGACCTCACAACCTCTGAGGGTGCCTGTGAAACGTCAGGAGAGAATGCTTCTGGGACATAGCCATACAGTTTGGAAAACTCACAACAACCCACCGATCCTGAACTCTTTCTGCGAGGGGAAGGAGCACTTTAAATCCATCCCCACTTTAAATTGTCAGGAGTTTGCAGGCTCCCTAAGACGAGTTTGGAGGGATTGCTTTCTCTGTCTCTCCCTTTTCTCTCCCTCTCTCTGGCTTCCTCGCCTGCCTATGTTTCGTCTCTCTCTCTTTTTCTCACGTACAGTAGTAGTCCCGTAGTACCGCTCCAGCATGCCATGTGTTCGCAGGCAGAGCTTAAAATACGCCGCCGAAGTGTCACTAAGGCTTTAAAATTAGACGCCGCTGGGAAGGTTGGAAAGGAGAAGCGGAGTTGGGCCGGAGGAAAGGCGGGAGAGAGAGTGAGAAAGAGAGAGAAGAGGGGAAAGGAAGGGGAGGGGTGAGGAAACAACAGTGTTGAGATTTCGGAGGCGCGTGGGAATCTTTCCGCAACCCCTGTATCCGCTGTCTTTTGGAGGAGGAGGAGGAGGAGGAACTCACCCCTGTTTCTCCGCGCCAGGACTTTCTCCGCCTTTCCGCCTGGTCCCGTCCCATCCCATCCCAGTCTCCGTTGCCTCCTCCGCCGCCAATCCCTCCCTCCCCCCTAAGACATGAGCCTGGGAGGAAGCAGCAGCGGCGGCCCCACGGTCCATTCAGGGCGGCCCCAGCCTCCTCATCCTCGCCTCAGGTTAACTTCGCCAGTCTCCCTCCGGAAGCGGCGGCGGCGGCGGCTTTGGGTCAATGGCAACTCGCGAGCCCTTCCAGGCAGCGCGCGGAGAGGGAGCGCTGACTGCGAGCGGGTACCGTATTCTCTGGTATAAAGCGACACGCCGGAAACGCTGGGATATAGGCCTCTCTGTTATGGGGAGAAGTTAGATGAAGCGGCTAGGGGGTGTGTGAAAGTGCATTTGGGCGGGAGACAGATGTGGTGTGGTAGTTTGAGGCTGTAGAAGTAAAAGGTAAAGGTTTTCCCCTGACATTAAGTCTTGTCGTGTCCGACTCGAGCTCTGGGTTGGTGCTTATCTCCATTTCTAAGCCTTGTCCAGACACCTCCAAGGTCATGACTGCATGGAGCGCCATTACCTTCCCGCTGGAGCGGTACCTATTGATCTACTCACATTTGCATGTTTTCAAACAGCTAGGTTGGCAGAAGCTGGGACTACCAGCGGGAGCTCACCCCGCTCTCCAGATTCGAACCACCCACCTTTCGGTCAGCAAGTCCAGCAGCTCAGGGGTTTAACCCGCTGCACCATCGGGGGCTCCATGGCTGTACAGACCAGGGATCAAATCCCTACTCAGCCATGGAAACTCACCATGCGACTTCAGGAAAGTCCTCCTTTCTCCAAGGATATAAAGGCAAGACCCCTCTGAACAAAATATATTGCCAAGCAAAACTTGTGATAAGTTTCCCTTAGGACTGCCCTAAGTTGGAAAAAAAACTTGAAGGCACAACAACAAAGAGAGATGTGGCACGAGGACACTTTATATAGAGTTGGGTTCTGGTTAGCAGCCATGTTTCCACGCCCTGCTCTCTTAGGGCCCTTATCCCAGAATATCAAGGCCGAAAATCCCACGTTATCTGCTTTGAACTGGAATATATGGCAGAGTGGACTCAGATAATTCATTTCAAAGCAAACATTGTGGGATCTTCGGCCTTGATATTCTGGAATATAGGGCTATGTGGAAGGGCCCTTACTTTCCTAGTTTGTTGAGCTAAGGAGCCCCCGGAGGCGCAGTGGGTTAAACCCTTGTGCCAGCAGGACTGCTGACTTGAAGGGAGAGCATGGATGAGCTCCCGCTATCAGGTCCAGCTCCATGCGGGGAAGCCTCCCCTGGGGAACGTCCTTGCAGACGGCCAATTCTCTCACACCAGAAGCGACTTGCATTTTCTCAAGTCGCTCCTGACACGAAAAAAAAGTTTGTTGAGCTCCTTGCCCAGCTCTTATGTCGAGAGGGGAATAATAGTGATGTTGATCAAGCTGTTGCCCCATCATTGAAAGAACGATGCAATCTATTGTCTGCTCAAGGCTCACCTACTTTGGAGGCTGCCCAGCACACCTTCCCAGGACCCCACACCAAATTTCTGCAAGTCTACGCCACTGCCTAAAGTTGTGGTAGCTCCTGAGGTTAGCACAACACTCGCCACCACTTCCAGCCCTGCCCAGGTTCTTGCCTGCCTTTGGCCCAGCGTCCCAAACGCAGGGAAGGGCATGAAGAGACTGACCAAGGCCAGAAATAAAGGCGCTGCAGGACAGGCAGCCGGGTACGGAAGGCAAGAAGGTTCCGGAGAAGTTTTGTGGCCATTGAGTTACGATGCCATCCCTTTAGTTTGAGTGGTTGTTGAGGCTTGGGGTGTCCTCCCTACTTTCTTTCCTTCGCCCTCCCCTCCCACCCGAGTAACCTGTCAATCTCAGCCACCCAGGGATCAGCATTCAAAGCATTTCCAGTCCTCCGACGTTCAGAAGTGGCCGAGGCAAGGCCAGAGTTTGGTCCTTCACACACACACACACACACACTACACACATTACACACCCAGCGAGTAAGGCAAGATGAGGCAACAACCCATGCGCACAGCTGGCAGGAAAGGGGAGGGACAGACAGACAGACAGGGAAAGTGAGCGCGAAAGAGAAAGTGAAATCGCTGCTCCGTCCTCTCCCCCCTCCCACTCGTGAGCACGCCTTTCCGTCCCTTCCCTCCCTCCCTGGACACAAGGGCCTTGAAAGAAAGCGAAGCCTGTGGGAGTTAAACTTGGGTGAGGTGAAGGGACAGATTCATTCCACGTGAAGGAAAGTCCCATCAGACTCCTGGCCAAATCAATGTGCTATCACTGAAACACGTGGAGCCCCCTTGTGCCCGCAGGACTGCTGACCGAAAGGTCGGAGGTTCGAATCCGGAGAGCGGGATGAGCTCCCGTCAGTCAGCTCCAGTTTCCCATGCGGGAACATGAGAGAAGTCTCCCACAGGATGGTAAAACATCCAGGATAACGTCCTTGCAGACGGCCAATTCTCTCACACTAGAAGCGACATGCTGTTTCTGAAGTCGCTCCTGACACGGAAAAAAAAGGTGAAGGAAAGTCCCATCCGACTCCTGACCAAATAAATGTGCTATCACTGAAACACATTTACAAATATATACACATATATGCAGATTCTATATACACTTCAGGTAGATAGATACTACATACCTACATATCTCTCTATCTGTATCACATCAACGCGTGCAGGAGGGTGCAGCCCTTGCTAGGAATCTTTGTTATTAAACTTCCCAGGACCTGTGTTTCGGATGGCAGCCTCGACCACAAATTGCCGCGTGTTTCTCGGGAAGTAAGTCGCGTCGTGTTCAGCCAAGTGGGCATCCTAGATCTCCCCTCTAAACTAAGTTATTGGAGGCAACTACGTACAATGTCAGCTGGGTGGCCGACGCTTGTCTGTCGTCGCTGAGCTGAGAAAGAGAAAGGGGACTCTCCTGTTTGCTTACCAAGAAGGGTGAACCAGAGGGTCCCGGCCACGCAACCTGGAAAAAAAAAGGGGGGGGGTTCGAGCAAGGGGACGACTTTCTGGTGTGGTCGCAGGTTTGACCCCGATCCGCGAGGCGAGGCCCAATGGGAACCTGACGGGGGCTTCCAAGGAAAGGGAGAAGTTTTGTGGGAGAGAAAGAGAGAGGCTCAGACGAGCCAAACACCGTGGAAGTGGGAGGGAGAGGGTGCGGGGGGCTGCGGCCTAGGGCCCCGAGGCCTTTGCGTGGAGGCGCCAGGCCCGGTGCCCTTGAAAGGAAAGGAAACCTCACCGGACCCCTCGCCCCTCCCGTCGACCACGCAGCCCAAGTGGCCCGAGAAAGGCGGGAAAGACTGGAAGGAAAAAGAAGCCAGCTGCGGCTTCCTTGCGAAGGGGCTGGGAGCGGCTCCTTGGCCCCATCCACACTGACCATTTCATACAGTTCAAAACAAGCTAAAAAGTCAGAAAGACTAAACCTACTGCAAGTCGCATCTGGTGTGAGGGAATTGGCCGTTTACAGGGACATTGCCCAAGGGTCGCCGAGATATGTTACCATCCTGCTGGGAGGCTTCTTTCATATCCCCCGCAAGAAAGAGCTGACAGACGGGAGCTCACCCCCTCTCATGGATTTGAACAGGCAACCTTCACTGCAGCAACCCAACCTTCAGGTCAGCAGTTCAGCCAGCACAAGGGTTTGAATCCATTGCGCCACCAGGGCTCCTATCAAAGGGGTGGCCGGACAACAAACTCCCACGGAAGCGCGGGAAAGAAAGCCCTTAATGCACATCCGTGTTCTGTGGTTTGTGTCATCACTTTCCCAACCACAGACCTGTTCCAGGATTTCCTATGTAATCATCGACACGTTCTTCAGTACCGGTTGAAAACTGCATTAAATGGTCGGTGTGGATGAGGTTCTTGTTAGGCACAGATTTACGCCCGAGACATTCCTCTCATGATGGATCTACACTGCCATATAATCCAGTTCAAAGCAGATAATCTGAATGTTATATGGCAGTGTAGATGGGGCCCTAGTGGGCCACTGTCTCGTGTCCCCGGTAGCACAGTGGGTTAATCCCTTGTGCCAGCAGGACAGCTGACCGAAATCATGGCCTGTGGTTTGAATCCGGGGAGTGGCGTGAGCTCCCGTCTGTCAGCTCCAGTTCCCAATGCGGGGACATGAGAGAAGCCTCCCACGAGGGTGGCAAAACATCAAACACCTGGGCGTCCCCTGTGTAACGTCCTTGCAGACGGCCATTTCTCTCACACCAGCAGCGACTTGCAGTTTCTCAGCGGCCCGGGCTCCTCGCGGGACCCGAAAAGCCCAGGGACGCGGCGGGAAGGAGCGCGCTGCTCGGCTTTCGCGGGATGGAGCCGAGGCTGTCTGCACGGGCGAGCCCAAAGGCGGGTTAAGACAAGAAGGAGTGGGGCGGGGGGGACAGTGGAAGGCAAAGCGGACCCACTGCAGGGATGGGATGCTCCCGTGGGAGGTTCCCACGGGTCAACAAAACTTCCTCAGAAACGCTCCTTGAAAACCGAGCCAAAGGGAAGGGACCACGCGTGGGGATGGAGAGGGAAGCGCGAGTTTAAATGCCCGAGAGGGGTCGTTTAGTTTGTGATTGTGGGGAGGTGGCAGCAGGAAAAAATTAAAAAGTCTTTCCTTGGTGTGTTAAGAAAGGGGATCAAACTTGGAAAGAGGAGGGTGGCATCAGGTAACCAAACTAACGTGGAAAACCGAGCGCTTCTCTCTCTCTTTTTCGCGCGGGGAGCTTCCAAACGCAAGAAAAACCCGCAAGGAGAACAGACCCGGGTTCTCCTTCGAAGACAAAAGCGCTTTCCCAAACTAACCTGACCCCGAAGAGGAAATAAAGCATCCCCCACAACGGGAGAGCCGACATTTGGAGAAGGGACTCCAAATTCATGCGCTGTTGTGCCTTTTCCGGGCTGTATGGCCATGTCCCAGAAGCATTCTCGCCTGACGTTTCGTCCACATCTGGAACGTGGCCATGCAGCCCGGAAAAGGCACAACATGACCCAGTGATTCCGCCCATGAAAGCCTCCTTCCACACAGTGGGCGTTCAGGTTTGTACCTTAATCAAAAAGGGAAACCAAGCCCTTTCCGCCGTCCCGACAGTCCTAAGAAATCCTGTTCCATTTCGGTGCCACCTTCGGAAGACCAAAAAAAAGGCGCTTTAAAAATCAGGATGCGTTTTAGAAATCATCCTGTTCCTGTTTACATTTTAATCCCGACGTAGTTCTCTAGACAGAATGGGCCCCGTGCAGAAAAGACCTTTTCTTTGATTTAGACTCCGAGTTGCATGTCTGGAGCCAATCCTAATTATGACTGCTTTTATTTTTCATTTTAGGCTGTTTTCTGGGCAGTTTTTGGCTGGATCTACACTACCAAGTGATGCAGTTAAGTACATTAGATGGGTCTACTACACTATATGGCAGGCATGGGCAAACTTGGACCCTCCAGGTGTTTTGGACTTCAACTCCCACCATTCCGCTTAAGTGGCTGAGGGGGGGAAAGGAAAGAACCTGAGGCTGTGAGGAATGGTGGGAGTTGAAGTCCAAAACACCTGGAGGGAGGGCCCAAGTTTGCCCATGCCTGCTAAATGGCTTCAAACTGCATTATTGGGCAGTGCAGCTCCAGCCAAAGTTTGCCACCCGACACGAGCCTCACTTCTTCTCATCTCGTATAACTTTCTAGACAATTAAATTTCGCTGAAGAGGATTGTGTTTAGGAGTTTATTTTTCAATTTCCAAAAAGTCTTCCACCCAAAAATAACAATGAATTACGATGTGCGGGAAGTCAAGCTAGAGATCTAAGTCAAGACCTGACCTAGGTTGGATCTACACTGCACTATATGCCAAATTATCTGTTTTATCCCACATTATCTGGCAGTGGAGACTCATACATAATCCAGTTCAAAGCACATTTTTTGTGTCAGGAGCGACTTGAAAAAATGCAAATCGCTTTTAGTGTGAGAGAAATGGCCGTCTGCAAGGACGCTACCCAGGGGACGCTCGGATGTTTTGATGTTTTACCATCCTTGTGGGAGGCTTCTCTCATGTCCCTCGCATGGGAAGCTGGAGCTGACAGAGGGGAGCTCACCCCACGCTCCTGGATTCCAACCGCCGCAGCAGTCCTGCCACCGGGAGTAAAGCAGAAAATCTGGGGTCAGATCCTGGGATATAGGGCAGTGTAGTGAATGAAGAGACCTGTGTGGTTCCTGAACTTGCTTAGTCTGAGGCCAAGTTGTTTCCTCGCATCTCTTTCGCTTGAAAACCATCCCCACGCAGGAAGTATTTGCCTTACACCGAGATCTGTACCTCACAACCTCTGGGGATGCCTGCCATAGATGTGAGCGAAACGTCAGGAGAGAATACTTTTGGAACATGGCCATACAGCCCGGAAAACACACAACAACTCTGTCGGGAAAGTTCCCAACCTAAAGGCAGACGCGAGTTCAGCTGCGCTCCCTTCTGAGGCTCTGCCCTCCATCCAGCAGCGTCTTGCTGGGAGTCTGATGGAGCGGAGGAGCCTCAGGTGGGAGCGGCAGCTCGACACGCGTGTCCCGGCGCGAAGAGGCCGAACGAGGAGCATCTTTGCAGCCTCGGAAGACGGAGGAGGAGGCATTGGGGTGAAGACGGGGAAACGGGGATGAGGAGGGAACCGGGAGGGAGGTGTGGCGGCATCTCTGTTGCCTGGGACAACGAAGATGCTCTCACCCCGCCGGAAAGAAGTCCCGTCGGAATCCGACTTTCTCCTGTGTTTGCGCCCTGGCTTTCAAGCAGATGGGGAGGCGCTGAAGCGATTCCCCACTTCCTGAGTGGGAGAGGGAAGCCTTCTTGGCCCCTGGAATGAGTCCAATGGGATCGATTTCCGAAAACAAAAGTGCTTCGGTCCGAACTTGAAGCGGCCCTCTAACTCTCGTGAGAGGCTGTGATTAGGTCGCGAGTGGGTTTCCACTTTCTACAACTGAGTTTCGAAACCGCTATAGATAAGCACCATTATTATATTATTATATTATATTATTATTATTATAGATAAGTCCATTATTTAACCTCAATTAATGCCACACAGAAGACCCAAAGGATACTTCTCAGGGCGGCAGCGGCGTGAATTCGAATCGCGTGGCGTGGCGGCGAAGTGCGGGCTGCCAACGGGATTGTTGGGTCCCTGCGTAGGAAAGAGGGGCTCCCGTTGGGAGGCATTAGGTTCGGGGACACGCACACACACACTCTCCTCCACCTCTCAATTGGGACAACTCCCCCCCCCCCCCCACGGAAGGCGGGAAGCGGCGCGTGGCGAGCGCGGGACTCCCTTCCTGCGGGGAAATCGTCGTCCCGTCCCGTCCCCCCCCCCCCCCCGCCACACACACACACGCCAGCCGCTCCCCCGCGGCTCGGGAGATCAAAGCCGCGCGTGGCTTCCCCCGGCGCCTCCACTAAGTAAACTCTACTACCGCTCCTTCTCCCTTCGACGCGGTCACGCGTGTCGGGACTTTGGGGACAGACAGATAGACAAGCAAGGAACCCTGTTGAGACATGTGTGGGGTTCCCTCCCTGAACCCCACGTCACCGGGTTTCCCACGGTCGGAAGGAATGGGAGGATTGAAAGTGCAGAGAACTCTTTCCTGGGACACAATCCCCCCCCCCCACTTCCACTGGAATGTTTGAAATAAGACACGAGTGTCACTGAAACCCCCTCTGGATTCCCCTCCAGTTCCGACCAAGTCTTCCCCACCCGCCTCGCCAGGTATTCACACCTGAAGGTCCTCTCTTACTATGAGAACTTGAGGGACAATAACAATGATTGGGTTGCTATGAGTTTTCCGGGATGTATGGCCAAATGGCCATGTTCCAGAAGCATACTCTCCTGACGTTTCGCCTGCATCTATGTCAGGCATCCTCAGAGGTTGGGAAGTCTGTTGGAAACTAGACAAGTGGGGTTTATATCTCTGTGGAAGGTCCAGGGTGGGAGAAAGAACTCTTGTCTGCTTGAGGCAAGGGTGAATGGTGCATGCAATTGGCCAGCTTGATTCGCATTGAATGGGCTTGCAGCTTCAAAGTCTGGCTGCTTCCTGCCTGGGGGAATCCTTTGTTGGGAGGTATTAGCTGGCCCTGATTGTTTCATGTCTGTAATTCCCCTGTTTTCTGCGTTTCCCTGAGTTTTCCCCTCTTTCCTGGACTTTCTACAGATATATAAACGCCACTTGCATAGTTTCAAACAGACCTCACAACCTCTGATGATGCCTGCCATAGTTGCGGACGAAACGTCAGGAGAGAATGCACTGAGCTGCATGGCCACTCAATGCTAATCAGGGTGGCCAATTTCTACATTAACAGACAAGAGTTCTTTCTCCCACCTTGGACTCCCCACAGATATATAAACCCCTCTTGCCTAGTTTCCAACAGACTTCACAACCCCCGAGGATGCCTGCCATAGATGTGGGCGAAACCTCAGGAGAGAATGCTTCTGGAATATGGACAGGCAGCCCGGAAATCCCACAACAACCCAGTGATCCCGGCCATGAGAGCCTTCGACATTACAAATAGAAACGATTCTGCCGACAAACGAAGAGCGCGACAAGGAGAGCCTTACAGGAGTCGAGCGAGAAGAAAGTTGGACGCCAAACTCGCAGAAAGAAAGTTTCTGACAGGGAAAAGCGGCCACATGTCTCCCACCACTACCACCACTGTATTCCTCAAAAGTACATATATATATATTTACTAGGGTGGGACGGTTGTGGAGGAGGAACCCCATACTGCCCTCCCGCTCGCCCTAATCTCTCTTCTTCTTCCTTCCCTGGAAAGGGTCCGTGGAGTGTGTCCCACCCCCACAGCACTCGTGGATGTGCCCTTCCCACCCAGGCACCCGCCGAGCAAACACCTGGACCCCTCAAAAAGAGCGATCCCCCTTCTCTCCCTCAGAGACAACGTCAAGGAAAAGTTGCACAAGAATCTCTCTCTCCCTTCCCGCCCACCAGGTTCCCTGGGAAGAGCCCTCCTAGGTGAGGTCCAAAGGCAAAACACGCAAAAATTCAAAGAGAGGGAGAGATTGAGATGGAGAGAGAGACTAAGAGAGACTGAGAAAGAGCCCGGCTGAGAAAGAGAAGGAGGGAAAGTTTGAAAGAGCTTGAGAGGGACAGAAGGAGAGAGAGAGAGGCAGAGGAAGAAAAAGTCAAAGAGGGAGAGACAGAGAGAGAAACTGAAAGAAAAGGAAGGCAAATGTGGGCATTCCCTCTCAATCTGTCCATCTCTCCATCTCTCTCTCTCTGCCTGCCTTCTGTGGCTGCTCCTATTGCTGCCGCTGCTGAGCGAAGGTACTTACAGTGCGAGAGGGCAGTCTGCCTGCAGAAGGCTCCCATTCACCGAGGCTGCAAAGAGGGAGAGAGAGAGAGAGAGAGAGAGAGAGAGAGAAAGGGAGAGAAAGGGAGGGAGGGAGAGCGAGGAAAGGAAAGGGGGAGGGCCAATCTGGATGCACCTTCACTGCTGCTCATCACATCTGCCACTGCCTCTCTCCCCTCTCTGTCTTCCACTTCCACATTCCCTTTGTTCCTGGTTTTTTAAAAAAGGGGGGATCTATACGTCACACCAGAGTCCCCTGATAACACTTATTTTTCCCCTTTTTTCAAATGGCGAGGTTGTGAATAATGTCAGGCAATAGGCGATAGAGAAATGGGAAGGAAACAAGAGTAATCATTTAGAAATTTAATAATAATAATATTGGGGGTCCCAGGCTCTGCTTTGCACACTTTAAAAAAGGACATTAGGAAAAATTCATACGTCCTGCCAAGTTAGCCTTTGTCCCTTCCCCGAGTGAAAGGGGTGGGTCCACACTCGCGTGGCGTGGGGTGTAAAACACGCGTGGGACGAAGGCATTCTTCCAACCCCAGAAGCCAAGAAGTTTTTTTAAAAAAGATATATACAAAAATGACTTTGAGAGAGTAAAGGAGGTTTTGCTTGGAAGGAAGTGTATTCCGTGGATCGTTGCCTCGTGGACACGCGCGCTTTTTGCTGCTCCCTTCTTTTCTTCGCCTCGCTCGGCAAGGAAACCCCTCGCGCAGGGAGAGGGGGAAAAAAAAACCACACAGACACAAGCTCTACGGGCCGGCGAGGAGGAGGAGGCGCCGCTAAGGGAGCCAGAGTCCAGCAGCCCGGGAAGCGGCAGTAGTTGCTGAAGGGGAGGAGGAGGAGGAAGAGGAGGAGGAAGAAGAAGAAGAAAAGAGTAAGAGGAGGAGGAGGAGGGCGCCGCCGCCGCCTAACGGGACCCTGGATGCCCCCGAGAGAGATTGAGAGAGAAGGCCTGGCTCTATAGGCCTGCCCGTTATAATTGCCACTACTATTATTGTTACTTGTGCCTTCAGACACTAGGCAAGAAAAGGACTTGGGAAGGGGTCTGAGCAAGCAAGCTGCTCCATGATGATGGTGTGCATTCAGACCTTAGGCAATGGCCTACCAGGCAAGCTGCTCCTTTATTATTTTTATTATTAATAGCAGTTTGTTGTCGAAGGCTTTCATGGCCGAAATCACTGGGTTGCTGTGAGTTTTCCTGGGCTGTATGGCCACAGTTTCAGAACCATCTTTCCTGACGTTTCGCCTGCATCTATGGCATTCATCCTCAGAGGTTGGGAGGTCTGTTGGAAACTAGGCAAGTGGGGTTTATATGTCTGTGGAATGCCCAGGGTGGGAAAGAGAACTCTTGTCTGTTTGAGGTAGGTGTGAATGTTTCAATTGGCCACCTTGATTAGCATTGAATAGCATTTCAGCTTCAAGGTCTGGCTGCTTACTGCCTGGAGGCATTCTTTGTTGGGAGGTGTTAGTTGACCCTGATTGATTCATGTCTGAAATTCCTCTTTTCAGAGTGTTGTTCTTTATTTACTGTCCTGATATTAGAGTTTGTTTGTTTTTTTAAATATTGGTAGCCAGATTTTGTTCGTTTTCATGGGTATGAGTTGCTGTGAGGTCTAGCAGGCAAACCGATCAATTATCATTATCATGATTAGTGTCTTAAGATCCTAGGCAACAAGTGAACTTGGGAATGGGTCTGGCACACAGGCTGATTATTATTGTTGTTATTAATGCCTTCAGATCCTAGACCACTAGCGGACGTGGGAATAAGTCTAGTAGGCAGGCCGGTTATTGTTATTATTTCCTCATACCCTAAGCAACAAGCGAATTTGGAAATGGATCTTGTTAGTAGGTAAGTCCCTCCATCATCATTATCACCATTTACTATGAAGACGATAGTAATTCTGAGTTGCTGTGAGTTTTCCGGGCTGTATGGCCATGTTCGAGAAGCATCCTTTCCTGACCTTTGGCCTTCATCTATGGCAGGCATCCTCAGAGGTTGTGAGGTCTGCTGGAAAGTAAGCAAGTAGGGTTTATATATGTGTGGAAGTTCCAGGGTGGGATAAAAAGTTTTTGCCTGTTGGAGTCAGGTGTAAATGGTGCAATTAATCACCTTGATTAGCATTGAAAAGACTTGCATCTTCAAGCCCTGGCCAATTCCTGCCTGGAGGAATCCTATGTTGGGAGGTGTTAACTGGCCCTGATTGTTTCATGTCTGGAATTCCCCTGTTTTCAGAGAGTTGTTCTTTATTTACTGTCCTGATTTTAAAGTTTTTTTTAATACTGGTAAGCAGATTTTGTTCATTTTCATGGTTTCCTCCTTTCTGAGTGAGAACAACACTCAGAAGACAGGGGAATTCCAGACATGAAACAATCAGGGCCAGCTAACATATCCCAACAAAGGATTCCCCCAGGCAGGAATCGGCCAGGCCTTGAAGCTACAAGGCTTCTCAGTGCTAATCAAGATGATTCATTTCAGCATTTACACTTGCCTCCAACAGACAAGAGTTCTTTCTCCCACCTTGGACATTCCACAGATATATAAGCCCCAGACCTCATAACCTCTGAGGATGCCTGCCATAGATGTGGGCAAAACGTCAGAAGGGAATGCTTCTGGAACATGACCATACAGCCCGGAAAACTCACAGCAAACCAATAGTCATACCCTTTTAAGAAACTGACTTGGGGATGGGCCTAAAAGGTAATCCACTCTATTATTATAATTATGTTGTTGTTAATGTTGTTGCTGCTGCTTTTAGACCAGGTATGGGCAAAGTTGGGCCCTCCAGGCGTTTTGGACTTCAACTCTAAAGACCTGGAGGGAGGGCCCAACTTTGCCCATGCCTGGACAGCACACATGGCATGTGTAGAAGTTGTAGCTTTGAACGGTGTGTGCATGCACACACTCTCAGCAATCCCACTTCACTACAGATATGTGTCAGGAATGCGTAGTATTGCATACATTAATATTAAGAATTATTATTTACCGGGATGCTGTGTGAATTTTCCGGGCTGTATGGCCATGTTCCAGAAGCATTTTCTCCTGACGTTTCACCCACATCGATGGCAGGTATCCTCAGGTGAGGAACTTTCTCTTTGCTCCGAAAAGAAAGGCCAGGGAAGGGAAGGGGGCCGAAAGGAGAGGAGGGAAGACACCCACGGTCTCTCGAAGGGAAGGATTGGGAGCTCTGGCTGGCCAGTCAAAGGCAGGCAACCTGGCCGCTCTCTCTCCGCCTGCGCGCACCGCTTGCCCGGGCTTCGCTCCGCGTGCCTCAGCCGCCCCCTCGAGGCCAAGGCCGGCACTGCAGCCCGGGAGACTGTGTAGCTTCAACGCCGCCGAGGAAAGGACAGTGGTTAGCCAATGACACGGCTAATTAAAGAAGAAGAGGAAGAATAATAATAACGGTACTTCGTGTTGTAATTTCTTTTTAAAAGGAGAGTTGGGCGGCATCAAGGAACGAGTCAATTGTGTGAGGAGAAAGCCACACGAAAGTGGGTGCATCTACACTGAAGAAATAATGCACTTTGGCACCACTAGGACTCAGGACCTCATCGCACTAGAGAGCCTGGATCCACTTTAAATCCACTTCAAGGAGGGGGCTTTCAACAGCTCAGCCAGACAGGTCCTGGGCCTCACCAAACTACAAACCCCTGAATTATGCAGGAAGCAGAAACCGGATTTAATGTGGATTCATGCTCTAGTGTGTTGTGGAAGCACAGGAGTTTGTAGTTGAGTTGAGTTTTGGACTTCAACTCCCACCATTCCTCACAGCCTCAGGCCCTTTCCTTTTCCCCCTCAGCCGCTTAAGCGGCTGAGGGGGGAAAGGAAGGGGCCTGAGGCTGTGAGGAATGGTGGGAGTTGAAGTCCAAAACACCTGCAGGGCCCAAGTTTGCCCACGCCTGGTGTATTCTTAATACCTGTGGTAACTCATGTTGGTTGGGATGCACAGTACAATTGTTTTAATCCTATGAGATACTAGGAAGAGTTTAAGCCAAACCTTACAGTTGAAGGAAAAACCCCAAGGGCCTTCTATTCCAAACCTTATTGGGGCAGGACTCTGCACCTTTGAGAGGTGCCATCCACACTCTGTTTAAAAACCTCCAAAAGACAATGGATAGTCTGTCTACCCCATCAGGATGACTGGATTGAGTCCTTCTCTTTAGAGCAACAGAATGCATACATGTATAAGAAATAATGTCTCAGGGCTATGTTGGCTGTGGGGGAAAGTGTGGGCACCCTTTTTATTTGGCCCCTGAGAAAAAGGAGTGAGGAAATATGCAGGCAAACATTCCACAACATGTGTTGTCGAAGACTTTCATGGCCGGAATCACTGGGTTGCTATGAGTTTTCCGGGCTGTATGGCCATGTTCCAGAAGCATTATCTCCTGATGTTTCGCCCACATCTATGGCAGGCATCCTCAGAGACTGTGAGGTTTGTTGGAAACTAGGCAAGTGGGGTTTATATATCTGTGGAAGGTGCATGGTGGGGGAAAGAACTTTTGTCTGCTGCAATTAATCATCTTGATTAGCATTCCCCCAGGCAGGAATCAGCCAGTCTTTGAAGCTGCAAGACTATTCAATGCTAATCTGAGTGAATCCTTTGTTGGGAGATGTTAACTGATCCTGATTGTTTTTTGTCTGGAATTCCCCTGTCTTCTGGGTATTGTTCTTTATTTACTGTCCTGATTTTAGAGTTTTTAAAAATACTGGTAGTCTGGTTTTCATGGTTTCCTCCTTTCTGTTGAAATTGTCCACAGGTGTGTGGATTTCAATGGTTTCTCTATGTAGTCTGAGATGATAGTTGTTAGTGTGGTCCTAGAACATGACAACTTTCTCTGGAAAAGTCTTAAGTTTTGCAAAACGGATAACTTGTTTTCTAAAGACTGGAAACTAATCAGCTCCCTCATTCCATCTGTTTTGATTTTATCATTTTTGTTATATGAGAAAGAAGGAAAATACAAATGGAACAAGTATTGTTCAAAATGTAAAGAAACACTGAAGGAAAAAATAACAGTGCAGAAAGTGAAACATGGGGCCAGGGAATAAGGAAAGTAGCAATTCAGCACTTGGAAAGAGAACAAACCCTCTTCCATTCTCAATAGTCAGTCATTTCTACCTAGATATTTCTATATACTTATCTGAAAGAAAATATTATTTGGATGCTCTTCTAAAACAATTTGAGCAATCTGTATGAATTTTATATCATCTTTCACTCCCTTAACCCAATGCTTCCAGTCAAATTCACAAAAAAGACACAGCCTTCTAACCCTATGGAACTGATTCTTTTTCAAGGATAGCATTGGGATGCATGATCTCCTCCTCCTCCTTTTTTTTTTTTTTTTTTTACAAAATTATAAACAAATCAGGATTTTAGGAAGGTCCAAATGGCCATGCTGAGGGAAGAATGATGGGAGTTGTAGTCCCAAAAGGTAACTTGCAAAAACTCTCTTCCAATATAAAACTCTGTCAGAGGGGTCTTTCCTTATCAATGCTGACTAGTGCAAATTTATCGCCATGTCTCCCAAAGTGTCTATGAACACCCAATCACTCTTGAGATACAATGCACCAAAGACTGCTATCAGTAACTTTGGGAAATCAATGGTCCAATTTCCACTGGTTTTATGTAGGCCTGGACTGCGGTTGTTTGCGTTGTTGTTTTGCAAGAGCAACTGTATAATGCTATTTCAGTAGGGTTTGGTGGGCAGACCTCTTCTGAGCCACTTTCCTGCAGATGTTTGAAGGGGATTGTTATAACTGACAGCTTTCTGCATCCCTTTCTATGTGCCGATTCAAATTTATCTTAAATACTCATGGAACTTAAAAACTCTTAAACCTTAGAAGAAATACCGCAGTGTTCAATTTAAAAATATTGTTTAATGGGCCAGGCTTTGAAGGTCGATGTCATGCTCATCTATTCCTGAGAGAATTTAGGCTGTATTAATCAGGCAGTGCAGTCTAACTCTATTTAAATCAATAAAAGGGAAGCAAAGCTATACTTTCAATTTTAAGCCTCCTTTAACATGGCTTTAGTGCCACAATGCATCACCTTAAATGGACCAGAACTTATTTTCTTAGAAGTAATGCTTCCAAAAGTTTGGAAATATTCAACATCAGAGTTTGAAAAAATATATACCTTCCAGTTAGGGTATTCTGAGAGTTTTGGTAAAAAAAACGTATATTTTTCAAGCTTTTGTTTTCTTCCTTCCTCATTTTTACCCGTCATAGGCTGTAATTGTGGTCATTCTTTGCAAATACACATTTTGATGAAAGAATATCAAGAATTGGGTTGGGTTTTATTTAGAAATTTGCAGAAAGAAGAGGGATGGGAGATTTATAGAGACAAGCAGTTGGGATCATGATGTATAGTCTTCAAGGTAAAAGATGAAATAGTATACAGTAATAATTAGATATATCAACCAGCATTCTTTTACAAGCAAAGTAGGCATTAAAATGATTGAGGCTCATTCCATTTTACCTGGGGATACATCTCACTGAAATCAGTGTGATTTACTTCTAATGTTATCCAATGGATGGTTCTCCAAAACACTGACCTAACATCTACCTTAATTTGTAAAATAAATGCATTTGAGTCTAAAGCAAAATTGCATTTTCTCAAATTGAAGCATAGTTCATGATATCATAGAATGGGAAGATTTTCTTTTTACAGAACTGTGAAGCTTGCAAAATAAAGTCAGATAAATATTTTAAATCTTCCTTTATTCCTTCTTCTTCTGTGTGGGTTCAATAACAGTGCATGTATGCAAAGAAAATAGTTTTTTTAAAGAAGAAAGAAACATTAAAATTGCCAAAAAGAGCTCATTTGAACATTCCAAAGAAAGAACAAACTTTATTGCAACAGCATGCAAATAAAATAATATTCAGATATAATTTTTCCAATGCTGAATTATGCAATGATTTGAAAGAAGGCATCCTAGAGGTCTTCTGGTTTTATACAATTTCCAATTTCAAAACATGCACACATGTATGTGTATAAAAAGCTATTTATAGTAGAATAAGTATGAGATCTTTTAACAATAAATCACTTCACATTCTAAATATATACACCATATTAAGAATGATTAGGTGCATGATCTTATAGAAACTGATGCACAAACACATTTGTCAGGAGAAACATGATTTTACCTGTGGGCTCTCTTTATAGACAGTGAAGTGTTTTGGAAACCGCCTATAGTCCTGGTTTAATAGACAAGCAAAGCCAAGTAATACTTGCTAATGATTTTCAGTATGCTATTTTGTACTGTACTCTATTTCTCTGGTGTACTGTCTGTATTTTCTATAATGGAGGGCATTCTTTGTTAGTATAGAATTGCATCAATGCACTAAAGGCTAAGGGAGGGATGGTTTGAGGTTTGTGTGTGTGTTGGGGATATTGCTTCAAGTATATTGAAAAAGTTCCCAATTGTAAGATCCACCTTAGCATTCAGTTGCTTTCAGATAAATGCCTTTAGAATGAGTATTTTTGTGATCTGTGCCTGCCCTAAACCCACACTATTATGGAACGGTTGGAGTTCTTGTTTCTCACGCTGTGCTTTCTAAGTCTTAGAGATCACTGGCATCCTCATATGGTGGTTGTTAAAACTGCTTTTTAATTACATTGGAACAACAGCAGCGAGGTTTATGTAGACAGTAGTTCAATAAAACAAGCTGGATGAGCGACAAATGAAGAGCAAAAAGGAAATGAGATAAAATAAGCAGAGCAGTATGTCTCAAATGTGCACCAGGGTATAAACTAACAATATGATATTGCACTGTGTTAAAATTATACATTGACTTACAGTTGGGTGGATTTTTATTAGAAACAACTTAAAATCCAAACAGACAGAGAAAATGTTTAATTGAGTGGTTCTAAATAAAGGAACTAGCTAAAGCTACATGAGCCAAAATATTAATATGTGTTTGTGCATGTGTGGCAAGGGGGGTGCACACATGTACAGGCACATGATGATTATGATAACAAAAACAATAACAACAACCCATATCCACATGTATCAAGTTATCAATCATATACAGCAAGCATTTTTCCTACAAATAGATGAGCAAGAGAGAGAGAGAAAGAGAAAAAAGTTAACATGGTAAATATAGGGTAAGGATAATACAGTTTTTAAATAGCAGAATACTTTTGTGAATAGACTGTTTTTCTGCTCACTTCTATAATGCAGCTACTGTGTGATTTGGACAGAATTTAAAGTGGATTGTTGCCAGGTATATACACTGGCATTGATTATGAGGGGGAAAGGGGAAAACCAACAGAAGCAAGAAAATGTTGACTGAAACAAAACAGTAAGATGTCCAGGAATATTATTATTGAAATTCTGTCTTTTTCTATATAAATATCCTGAATATTTGTTGTAATTTTTCAGTCTTGCATTTGCTTATCTGTTTTAGTTATAACTTCCTATATATAAAATGTACCAGTGGTTAACAACATTATATAGAACATTTAAATTATATCTTAACTTTTTTGCAACATTGTTCCTCTGTACAGTGGCAGAGTAGGGGCACCCATCTCACAACTGTTGTTGCTAAATGCCGTGAAGTTGACTTTGACTTAGGGGCAACCTTATTCATAATGATATGGTTTGTCTGGAAACCCTAGGATGAGACAATCAATTCCATAGTACATAATAATAATAACAAATAATCTGAGTTAAAGTCATTCTGTGTTAATGTTTTCAGGAAATACATAACATTCTGTATTAGTTGTATGCCTTTTTCAAAGACCGGCAAACAGAGATTGTTACATTTTAATATAAATCTTAAATAGCAACAAGAAAAAAAGTCCACAAATAAGTGGGAATTAACATTTCAAATGTGGTGGGGGGAGACACACAATACATAGAATAGTAAATTAAACAATTAACAATACCGTCTCTAGACTTGAGAACTGCAGACAATCAAGGGCTTTCCTTTGCCCAGGATTTGGAGCACTACAAAAGACGCATTTAAATCTCTAATTTTTCCTGACAATTAACAATGAAAAGCAGATGTTTACAAAGCTGTTTTATATGCTGGTTTATAAGATGCTAAAATATGGTTTGGGATGTCGAGGAGAAACTGCTGGATAACTGCTTGTCTGGTATATTTTTAAAAGCATTTTCATTGGCTCAGTTATTGTTAATAATGAAAGAAACACTTTGTGCTACACAGCGGAGACTAAACTGCCATCATAAAGTCCTCCAAAACATACACGCACACACGCAAACATGCACAGAAAGAAAGCCCACTCTTACGATGTAATTTACAAAGATAATAATAACACAGAATGATTTCACTTCTCTGAATGCTCCACATTTGCATACCAGGGCTGCGTACAATGCACTCATAATGCACATTCATGAAGACAAGGACTTCTTAGCAAGGCAGACCGCAGCCCAAGATCTGCACATTAACAGCAATCTAAGTACCATATTTCTCTCTCTAACACAGGGCAGTGATGGGAGGGGGGCAGACTATTTTTTACTTGGCTCGCAGGTGCCGGCTGCGTATTAAAAATGAAACTTATGTTCAGTTCTACACCTTTACAGCATCTAAAGGGAAAAGGTGCCTTGCATAATGCCACGCAGAACAATTATGCCAGTTGTTCATTTACTCAATATGCGGGGAAAGGAGACATGGAATCTCAATGCGCACATTAGTTATTGTTTTCGAAGAATTATTTTCTCCTCCACATACAGATACTTTTGTTCATATGAAGTGCCTTAAACTCATTATATATTTAACCTCATTGAAGATAACTTCAGCTTATCTGATTTCTGTTGACTTCAGTTTATAAACCTAAAACATTTGCACTGAAAGTATGAGGTGGGAATTCAACCCTGCATACAAGAATAATACGTACAACATTTTTCATTAATTTACTTCTATTTTCACATTGTACTTTCCCAAACAAATTTGAGAAGGAGTGGTGTAATTCTTTGAGCGGTAGACTAGAACGCTGGGAGACCAAAGTTCAAATCTGTGCTCGGCCTGGTTGCCCTTGGGAAAGTCACACACTCTCAGCCTCAGAGCAGTGCATTGGCAAACTCTGTGATAGGGTCACCATAAGCTGATTTGAATAACAAATAGAATATCATAACTGTACAGGGGGACCAGGATATCATAACTGTACAGAGGTTTTCACCTTGACCTCTTACCTGTCTAGCCATTTTCCTAGACATCAAGGAAGCTCTAGTCTATCACTGTTCCTCTGTATATCCCAATATTGGGCAATTATTATCATTATTTTGCTCTTTCAAGGCCATATTGGTTCTGGCTGTGGGGGTGGCCCTACATCCTCGTCATCTCAATTTAATTAAGCACAGAGCCTTCCCACCCATAGACATATACACGTGGGATGCCACGTGGGAAGGCAACAGTTAACCCTCCTTATGGGTCTCCTTGACGCTAGCTCTCTAGATTGCACAAGTTACTTTTGGTGATGACAACTAGATGCTCCTAATCAGCATGATCACAGGGATGAAGGGAGTTGTAATGCATATATATATATATATGTATGTATGTATGTATGTATGTATGTATGTATGTCAGCAAGCAAGAGTTTCCAAGCCCTCTGGCTACATAGAAAGCTGTTTGGCAGGTCGAGAAGGAGAACCCGACTCTGATGCTGATGCAAGAGAGGTGTCATGCAACCACTCGCACTCTATGATTTCATTTTAAATATTTTGGTTCCATCCTAAGGAATGCTGGAGGTTGTTGTTTATTCAGGTCAGCTTATTCTTAACTTGAAAGCTCTAATGGCTTCTTCAACCTGTAGCCCTCCAGGTGTTTGTGCTTTCAACTCACAGAAGCCTTAGCCAGGTTGTTCAATGGTCAGGAATTCTGGGAGCTGAAGTCCAAAACACCTGGAGGCCCACAAGTTGAAGAGATTTGCTTCACCAGACTACAAACCCCAGGATGCACTCATGAATGGAATGAATAAAGTGGAATGATAGTGCTCCAACAGTGTTAGACATGGGCAAACTTCGGCCCTCCAGGTGTTTTGGACTTCCTCCAGAAATCCAAGCAGCTTATCAGCTGTTAGGAATTGTGGGAGTTGAAGTCCAAAACACCTGGAGGGCCAAAGTTTATCTATGCCTGATGTAGTGTAAAAGAGTCCCACAATAACGCCCATGTAACAACCTCCTCATTATTTATTATGTCCCCTTTCCAACCTGCCAAACAGCTGTGCAAAGGAGTGTCATTTGCCATTTACAGCCATTGGAGTTCTGCCATTTGGACCTCCAAGGGTCTCAGTGGGCCCTTGGTAATAGGTTGCCCACATGTAGTATATGCTTGAATAGCAACACCTCTCCATTGTTTCAGATCCAGGAGTTCCCCCCAGCCCTACCTCGAGACACCCAGGCTTGAACCTGGAGCCACTTGCATTCAAACCATCTGCTCTGCCACTGAGCCTTTCTCCCAAATAGTCTGGCCTCTTTTCAGATTACTTCTTATAATATACACAGATGCAAATTTAATGATCTTCCCTTTTCAAGCTTTTAAAAATATTTTTAAGAATTTATTATTTGTAAAATTTCAGTTGCACCATATTGGCTTATATTAACTTATGACTTTATTATATTGAGTCTGTCTTTGTTATATGTTACTACTAGCATTGTATGTGTGTTTTATTTTGATGGAAGCCGCTCTGAGTCCCTTTGGGGAGATAGGGTAGCCTATAAATAAAGCATTATTATTATTATTATTATTATTATTATTATTATGCCCATGTTTTAATGTTTGTGTGTGTGTGTGTGTGCTCATGGGGATGGGGTATTAGTTTGTCATTAGTATTAAAAAGAATAAATATATAGATTTTACGTTTAAGTAATTGTAGATATGTTAGTGGTTTGATAAATATAAATTACAGGTTAAGATAGTTTTGTACTTCATGTTTTTAATCTGTATTCTCTGATTTTTCTGTGTAATCACTTGTGATGGCCCAAGGGTTTAAAAAATTAAGTTACAGTTATGGATACCTCCTGCCATATGAACAGTGGCAGCTGGCATTTTCTCATATCTTTTGTAGGTTCACTGCACATGTTCCCTGGGTGTAGTAAAAAAGTTAGTTTCCATGACAGATATATTAAATACACATTTGAGATTGGTCAAAGAAGTAAATAATCTCCAAGGTGTGGCAAGATTTACAGATCCGGTAATTCACATGCATTGTCCATGTGTGCCCGATTAAAATGTGACACAGTGTATGCTAATTCCAGAATGGATTAATCTTTGAATTGGCTTTGTATTATTTTGCTTAAACAGATCCTGAAAAAAGGTTGCTTTTCTTTCAGGTCATCCAGTACCCAAGGGCCCATCTTGCCACCTGCTTCTACCATCTCTAACAAAGAAAAAGATAAAAGTGAGTATTCATTCCCAGGAATGAACCCAGGGACCTTTTACATTACACAATTATAGCACTATGAAACCACTTAAACTGTGATTATTCCATCCTGTGAAATCCCGGGGTTTGTAATTTGATGGAGTACTAGACTGGCTGGGAATGCTAAATCGTCACTCATAGAGTTGAATCCATTGCACTGTGCCCTAGTTTATGGAGCAGCAGAAAACAAACTAGTATTCTTTCACATATTAAAATGGCTGTCATGTGATATCTTAACTTTCTCTTCTCCAGGCTAAACATGCCCAACTTTCTTAGCCCCATAGATAATGGGTTCTACACTTTTAAACATCTTAGTTGCCTTTCTCTGGGCACATTCCAGCTTATCAATACCCTTCTTAAATTGTGGTCACCAGAATTGGGCACAGTATTCCAAGGAAGGTGTCACTAAATACCTCTCTCTAAATTTTTGGTGGCAGGATTCCTTAGGAACAAACCATGGCAGTTCAAGTCAAATTGTAGCCCTATCATTGTGCAGTGCAAAAGGGTCCTTAATCTCTTTTCAGTTATTTTAATTAACTCAACAACATGCACACACACAGAGATATATGATGCATTGTTCTCATAAACAAACGGGAAAGGATGCCTAATCCCACAGTACAACAGCTACAGATTTGAGAATGAAAAGGTACACACTCAGGAGCGAGGGCAGAAATATCCCAAGGAGCCTAAGACAGGGTGCATCCAGGACTGTGCAGGCACAATATGTCCTCCTTTGCTCTTGCTATTTCCACACTAGAGAGCCAGGGGAAGTAAACTTGGTGTTATTCCACTTTTTATTGTTAAGGGGAGAAAGCAATTCACAAATGTATTAAATAAATATATTTGTCCTACATATTTCCCTCGTTTCTAGCTGGTATGTTTATTCTTTTTATTTTTGTAAAATGTAATTCTAAAGATAATAGTAATAAAAGCTGATGCAACTGTTTTTGTGTGGTCTACATCTCAGATGGGGGCTGCTCAATTTTAGTTTTAGTTTGATCTGAATAGTGCTTACTAGCAAATGGGCATTTAGGCTCACAGACTTATGGTTCTCACTACAACATAATGCCTTTTGGGAATGGCAGAAACCTTGATTTTGCAATATGAATGGATATTGTTTTCTACAAATTCACAGTTTAGAAGCAAAATAAACATTTCCCATGTCCTAAGATAAATTCTCAGTGCCTTTTAATACTCAAAAGATCAGCAGAACTAGACCAGCTCCATAACAACTCTGGGCAGCTGCTGACAGGGATGAAAGTAATTAACTAGACCACATAAGAATAAAGAGAAAGTTTTATCTCTTCTGAAACCCAGAGTTGGAATGGGCTGCTCCACATCCATTCATGGAAAAGAAAAATCAGCTTTCTAATGGCCCTTCTAGAGCAAATGAGTCTTGCTAGAATGAGCTTCATCTTCAGTGATTTTATTTACTGATCACTTTTGAATCCTGCAATTCTTCCATCTACAAGCAAGGAGGTCTGCTCAGTAATATTATTTCAATGTTCACAACAAAGAAGATGGAGGGGTTGTTTAGTCAGTTATAGAAAAATAACATCCAAAAGTTATAAGGGGCCTTATAGGCCATTGAGTCCAGCCTCCTGCTCCGTGCAGAATCGCCAGCTATAAACTATCGCCAGCAGGTAGCTGCCAAACCTCTTTTTGAAGATACCAAGAGGACACCCTGGTATCTCTCTAGGTAATTTTTCCAATTGCCAGGCTGCTCTTATTGTCAAGACATTCCTCCTGATGTACAATTCAAATCTACTTTTCTGCAATGTCAAACCTGGTCTTATATTATGGGTCAGCAGAAAACTCTGTGACAGTCCTTACAGTATTGCATTGTCATCCCACACTATTTGCTTCTTCATCCACCTGAATATGCTCATCAACCTTCCTCATATTTTTTTAATTTTCCACATCTCTTATCATCCTCATTGTCCTTCTCTGAACCTGCTCCAACTCATCTTAAAAATAAAGTGCCCAGAATTGGATGCAGTACTGCAGATGATGCTTCACCAACACAGAATATAGTGCAACAATTACTTCCCTTGATTTGGAAACTTTGCAAGTTGACCTTTTTTGCTGCAGTATCAACAACAATGATCCCAAGGTCCTTTTCACATGTTGAGCCACATATCCTGCATCCTGTACCTGTACTTTTGTTTTTTGTGACATAAATGCATTTCTTACTACTGATTTTTGTTTTATTAAGTTCTGCCCAAATTTCTAGTTTATTCTAGGGTCTTTTGAATTCTGTTCTTATGTTTCAATGTGTTAGCCACCCCTTGCCACTAGATCATGTGGCTTCTCATTCTGTCTGTTATGTAATACTGGGAAATCTTTCTCTGAAGTAGAAATGTTAGCTTTACAAATAGGTGTATATATACCAGTGGATTTGGAAAGGTTACTTCTTTGCATTTCAACTCTCAAAATCCCTCAACTAGCAATGGCTAGTGGAAGTGTGGTCTGGGGGATTATGAACGATTTCTTGAAATATTTGTTGAAATATTTGTTGTAGTTATTCATAGCCCTTAATGTTAATGGTTAACTTTAAAGATGATATCGCAAGAAAATTATTGATTAATTTTTACTGACCACACTATCTTTAAAAGAAATATATAGTCAATAGACAGAAAAATTATTTTGTTAATACACATGCCTCAGCATCACTGGCTTTAAACAAGCTGTATTCAATGCCTTCAAGCAATTTCCAATTGGTGGTGAGCTCCAGGCAACCTTATCATGGAGCCTTCTTGACAAGATTTATTCATAGGGGGTTTGCCATTGCCTCCTTTTGAGCTAAGAGAGTGTGACTTGCCTAAAATCACCCACTGGATTTCCATGACCAAGGGGGCATTCGAACCCTGGTATCCACTATTAGAATCATAGAGTCGGAAGAGACTACAAGGGCCATCCAATCCATCCCCCTTACTCCCTCAACATGCCTTGCTCCAAGGTAATTATCTATGGGATTGCTGCTAAAGCAATCTTGAGAATCAAAATCAAAATTTGGTTTGTTTGGAAAAGAGAGATGCACAATTGGGGAAAATACATTTATCATTGCTCCAAATCCACTTTCCATTAAAAAAAATGACAAGATACATGACATTTGGATTATCTCATATATCCTTGGTTGGCTAGGCTGGGACAGCACTATATCCCAAAAGGAATATGTGCCCCCATATTCCCAAACTGTACACTCCTGTGGATTGCTACTTTGAAATAAGTACCATTGTTCTGAATCTTATGTATAGTTCCAACCAGACCTGTTGAGAATTAATGGGAAATGGGCAAATGTCCACTCATCATTCAACCATTGATTAAATGGTTCTAATTTGGTTGAGACCAATAGCATTAAACCATAAATTCTAAAAGACCTTACTCCCAAGTAGTGGGATAAAAGATTGCAGGTCAAGCGCCCAGTCAATCCACTGGGAAACCAGTGGCATTCCTGACATTGCTGAACTCTAATTCTCATCAGCAAGGCCAATGGTGAGGGATAGTGGGTGCAGGATCTCATCAGAGAATGTTAAATTGCCTCTGTGTCTCTGTCTCTATATTCATATGGCACTGAATGTTTGCCCTGTATGTGTACATTGTGATCCGTCCTGAGTCCCCTTCGGGGTGAGAAGGGCGGAATATAACTACTGTAAATAAATAAATAAATCAGCATCTGGAAGTCTACCATTTCTCAGTCCTTGCACTATACATTGGTGTATACCCGTAAGGGTTAGAAATCATGTGGCTCTCCAGGTGTTCTTGGATTGTAGCACCCAGCATTCCTGCCCATTGGGTGTGCTGACTTGGGCTTCTGGGAGCTGCAGTGCAACATCCCTGTGGAGGCCTGCATAATCCTCATGCAAACCACCAATGAAAATCCTACTGGGACTTCGGGATATCTAAGCCTTTCTTTGTTAGGGGCAGGCAATATGTGATGACTTCTGGGCATTATCCTCTGTACAACCATTGAGGAGGGAAGGGGAAGGGAAAGGGAAAGGGAAAGGGCAAGGGCCAGTCCTCCATGGATCTCCCTTCCACCCGGGGAAACAAGGCAGCGATTCTGTCTGCCTGGCAGTAGGGTCTGTTTGGGCAGACTTCCCACTGCTGGTTCTACAAAGGATCCCGAAGCATTCTCAGCTTCTGCGGAATGTGCTTTGGAATATAAAGAAGTTTCAGATAATTAAGATGCAAATAATTGTTTTTCTACATTACCCAATTTAATGACTTGGGCCTAGCAAGCAAAACAGACCCAGCCTTGCCAATTTTTTAATTTTATAGTCTCCTCCTGAAAGAGCTCCCCCTCGTCTCTAGTATAGCCTCAAGGCTGTTTGTTTCTTAGAAATTTATTCCCGGCTATATATATTAAACATAATGTACCTTTGCAAGGACGGGGATCTAACACTTTTCAAAGGGCTTTTCATGGAGATCTCGACTTTTTCTTCTTCCCTCCCTCCAAATTAAGAGAGGAGCCTCATTTTGATTTGAAGGGAGGTTTGATTTTTGCAAACACTATTTAAGGGATTCTGCTCCTAATATTTTCAGATAGGTATACATTATTTATCTCCGCAGGGTAGTGAAAATGAGGGAGTCGCACAGGTTAAGGGGGGCAGGAAGTTGGGCTCTCTCTAATCAGCAACAGCAGGGGACTTTGGGAGGCTGCATTGTGAATTGCAGTCAGGATTTTAGCAGAAAGAAATAACTTGTATTAGGTAAACAGTATGTGGCTGCAAACTAATACATGAAAAGAAATCCCTTCCAATTTTAATTTCAATTCAGAATGCCATGAGGCAATAGAACAGACAAGGATACATTTCTTCTAAAATCTGAGACTTGGCCAGAACTTGGGAAAGATGCTTAGACTCAGTTCCCAGAATTCTAGAAGTTACCTTTTTAAAATCTCAAGTTTGGGGAGTTGTAGTCCAAAGAGGAACTCTTCCAAGAGGTCTGAATACCTATTTCAATGCAAGGACCGGAGGCAAGAACAGAGTGTTTCTGAGCAGATGCAGGGTGCATTTCATTTCCAGTACTTTCCAAGAGTCCTGGCACATACTATATTAAAAAGAAGAGATTCAAATTTAGACAGCATATTTCAGACAGATGTGGGTCCCTCACGCCCTGCATGTCTTTTTCCTAGAAGCACTGAGAACTGTGATTCATGTTATATGGGTCTGTTTGCTACATTTCATTTTGAAAAGTTAACTAGATTTTCAAGCACCATTGCTGGACAAAGTAAACAGTACTATATGTAGTCACTGGAATATTCCCAAACTGCAGTTAAATAGCTGGCACCATTTCATTTCTGGTTTTATATGGAAACCTCAAAAATAATGTTGTTTCAGATGTTTTCATTGCTGTGTGAAAATTCTTTTTGGGGGAGCCAGACTCTGCAGTCCCTAAATTCCCCTGCTAAAGTGTGTGTGTGTTTTTGTTTTTTTAAAATAGTGTGATGGAGTAAAACGTAGATCACAGACAGGGATGCCTTTTTGGATTTCAGTGGGAAGGCACAAGAGATGTTGGGCTGTGTAAAATTCAGCACATTCCAAACGCCCTGAGAGTCGCTAAGGGGGAAGCTGTAAAGAAATAATTTCTTTCAAGAATGTTTTATTAGTGATGATTCATAATAACTAAAGCAACCTTATCCACCTAGGACAAATAGGCGCTCTTTTCTAAGGCAAAGGGATTTGCACCTTTGGCATGAATACCTAACACACAGAGCTATGTAATTTATAACAGGAGCCCTTGAGTGTGTCGAACGTGGGGTTTAGCAAGAATATATGTACTTCCAATCACAATCACATAAGAACTGAAATGTGTCAGGACAGACTACCCCAAAATGGTGCCCCTGAGAATCAGAGCTGTTACGCTCCTTTCAGGATGCTGTTGAAAAAAACCCAGAGACCCTCAACTAACATGGCCAGCTGGGATTTGGAAAACGGTGGTCTTGTCAAGTAACTTTTCTAAGCTGTGATACTGAAGATGGGAGAACTGTTCCTAAGGGTGCTTACAGATGCCATTCATGCTTAGTATCACATTGCATCATTTACATGCATCTCTTTTTTTCTCCCATCTTTTTTGAATCTGAGAAAATCTATATGGAAAAAAAGACAAAATAGCTACACAGTGTCATTTGAGTGTTTGAAGGACAAACCTGCTGTCTGGAACTGTGACGTGCCCATGGCTTTGCTGTGAATTCATGGTAGTGGATGAATAAAACTGAGGACTTCCTCACTGGTAACTTGGGGCAGATCTACACTGACCCATTATCCCAGGGCCAATCCAGCATGGCATATACCAGATCAGCCCTGGGATAATTTACACAGCCACAAACACACACAGTCACACACACACACATACCAGCTGCTGCAGAGGTGTGAGGGAGCCCTCGCTGCCCACTAGTGCCGAACCTGATTCAGCGCCGCCAGACAGCCACCCTTGCCAACCCCTCCCGTTCTCCTTGTCGTGGCAGTCTCTGGGTGCAACATGGGTCCTGTCGGTGAATCCTCACCGGGAGTGACATCAGCCGGGGCACCAGAGTGACAAGAAAGGGAGTGAGGGAGAGAGAGGGCTTCAGCCAAAGTGGAACAATTCTCTGCATCAGCTGTCCATCCAAAAGAATCAAACATTCTCTACACTTGGCCTTTTGGTTACAAAATTATAACCCTGAAGGAAAGATGTTTTTGAGTTTTCAGAAGTAATAGGCATAACATTTGATGCTAGGCAAGTTCAATCTATCCAAGAGGCTAGATAATGCAAATGCCCCCCAAATGGATTTTGGATCCCCCCTCTCACAATTTTGGGATACCAGTATTTGCGTATACATTTATACAACTTGTATGTCTATATTTAATCTTGGTATGAAGAATGTGCATCACAAGTAAAGAATATTTCCTTTTATACACCACTGAAAAGAGGACATCGAAACATGAGAATTATAGTTTTCCATACATTTTGTTCTCTCACATCTTCTTTTCTTTGTTTTATGATTTAACTTTCCTTGTTGCTCCCATCCAGCATATATTAGGCTAATACATGAGGCTACTGAAGAGTCTGTGTTTGCCCAGACAGAAGTGGGCTGCTTGCATGATGGCAAGACAACAAATCCATCCTAGGTTTTAGTCTGAATTTATATCCCAAGGTGCTCCTTAGATGCATACAGCAAGTATGTTTTACTCTAAAGCAGCACTCTAGTCAACAATTCCTGCTAGCTGACACTTTAGTTCCGTAATACTGTATGTCATAAGAGAAAATCAACATGCAAATACAAATTTGTGTGATCTGCCCAACTAGAAATTAATCTAACATTTCAGTCCGGTCTGGACATGGGCAGATATCTCATTTTGTTTTTGCATAGGCTGTAGCACTCATACTACTATTGTGTAAAGGCCAGCAAGGTTGCTGCTAAGAGCTGCCAGGGCATGAGAGCAAGAGATTCATGATTCTGTCTTCCCCAATCTGGAAAGGCCATAAAAGTGTCAACAACAAACATCTGATTCTCAGATTATGTTTTCCAGGAGCCCATCTCTGACAAGGAGTTAACACTTCGCATATGAGTTAGCAGAAATTTGGCTTACTAATTATGTGCCGTCCGCCGGACAATAAAAAACTATAAAACTGAAACGTGCTGTCCTTTATCCGGGCGAACTGCAAATCCCTATAAGCTGTCCTATAGATATTGAACGACTGAGTCTGGATAACTTCAAAAAAGGATGTTTATTCATACAAGGTTGTAAACCTGGCACAGATCTTAAAGTTGCAGAAAATGAAACAAATTTCCATAGGTTTTAGTTGCAGAATTATCCCTGGTTCCAGAAGGCAAAGGTGATTATAAAACCACTATACCCTAATCACGCTGCCTATATTAGAAGGAGAAACTCTTTCCTTCCCTATCTTTACAGCAAAGATTAGTTCTAGAAGCGACAGAATAACCCTGCTCCTATAACTAGATTTCCTATTCCAGATCAATATAATTCAATACTTATCTAATTTGGATAGGCTTAGATTGGCCTGGTTTTGAGGATGATTTGTCCCAGTTAGCCTTGCACAGCTCCAGCACGTTGGAAGACTATAGCCAGAATGAAACTCTAAAATGGAGACTAGACCCTGGTAAAAAGGGCGGTCCTAAGATGTTGTACTCTTTGACCAATCATTGCAAAGAAAACTGCAGCCAGCTCTTGCAGACTTCAAGCCACCTTTCCTGGGCTTTTGCAGCCAGAGGCTGAAACAGAATGCAAAGGAGGGAAAACAAACAAACGACCAATAAGTAAGGCAAACCATCGTCCTGGGGGACGGAACACTCCCCGCTTAAATTCCCAGGATGTGGGAATTTACCACTCAAAAACATACAAACACCTTTGCACATATGACAATACAAACACTAGAACTTTAAACATCTCCAATAAGCAACACGAGGTCACTAATTGGTCTGTCCAAAATGGACACTTTGTCTCTGTTGCAAGTCTTTAATTGAACTTTCCTGACCTTACCATCCGGGCAAGGAAAGGTCTTTAATACAATGCCCATGGGCCATGCATGGCGGGGCAAGTCTTTGTCCTTTAACAACACAACGTTGTTAACCTCAATGTTGTCCTGTGGGCTTTGCCAGATTCTTCTAGCTTGAAGCTGGCTTAAGTACTCAGCTTTCCACCTTTTCCAAAAGTGGTTGGCCAAGGACTGCACCTGTTTCCACAGGGCACGGTGAGTTCCGTCCGGAACTGGCAACATGATGTCCTTCCATCCTGGCACCTTTTGTGTCAAAATAAGTGCAGGAGTCAGTGGTTGTAAGTTCTCAGGGTCACTGGTAAGGGGAACCAGCGGCCGGTTGTTGATAATTGCGGTAACTTCCGCCATAAGTGTCACCAAAACATCATGCGTCAATGACCTATGACTCAAAAGCATGGCATTAAGGATTTTGCGACTAATACCAATCATCCTCTCCCAAACACCACCCATGTGGGAGGCGTGAGGAACATTGAAAGTCCACATAATTTGTTCAGTATTCGTAAAGTTCTGAACCTTTGGGTCTCTCCCAAACCTAGACACACAATTGAGTTCTTTGGTCGCACCTACAAAATTGGTGCCACAGTCCGACCGAATTGACTTAATTGGCCCTCTGAGGGCTATGAACCTTTTTAATGCGTTTAAAAATGATGAAGTGTCCATCCCTTCTATGACTTCTATATGGACAGCTCGTATTACTAAACAAGTAAACAAAACTGCCCACCTCTTGTTATTTACAACACCACCCCTGGTTTTCCTAGTGACAACCTCCCAAGGACCAAACACATCGATTCCCACATGGGAAAAGGGTGGGTCTGTCAAAGTCCTATCCTGAGGTAGTTCTGCCATCAACTGACTTTGACAGTTTCGCCTAAGGCGCCTGCATTTAACACATTTGAAAATACAACTGTTGACCAACCTTTTGGCATTAACTACCCACAGACCTTCATTTCTAAGGGCTGCCTCAGTTAGAGTTCTACCCTGATGATGGATCCTTTCATGGTGATGCCGAACGAGCAGCAATGCAGTGTGACTATTAGGGGGTATGATGATGGGGTTTTTTATGCACGCCTTGAGTTTAGCTTTGGCTAACCTTCCTCCAACTCTCAAAATACCCTCCTTGTCTAGAAATGGGTTTAACTCATTTAGAAGACTTTGATTAGGGATGTTGAGCCCTTGCTCTAGCCTAGCTATTTCCTGCTTGAAAGCAGATCTCTGTACTGACTTGAATATGACACTCTTAGCCTTTATCATATCCTGGACCTGTAAAGGCTCACTATCTTTGCAAGCTAAACGATGTATAAGCCTAGCAACTGCTCTAAGAAGACTGTGCCACTCCGAAAAACATTCAAAACGGTGTGGTTCCAGGCAAGATCTTTGGCCCATCTTGATTTCTGTGGTCATCTTGCAAACTTTCACCTCTGGAACGGACTCGGGCAATTCTGTATTTTCGGTGGGAGAAAAGGCTGATGGAAAATTGACTTCGGCATAGTTACTTTGGAACATGTCTTCCATAAAGCCAACGATTTGCTCTTTTACCTTGGGGTCTTTCTGCATCTTCTTCTTTAGTGACCAGAGTCTATTTTCTGCCACATGCCTGTTGTTTGGCAAAGTGGGTTTTTCTGCTTTAAAAGGCAGAAGGGCTATCCAATTTCCCTCTGGACTCCGGGAAACTTGAGAGTTCATGATCTCTAAAAACCTCTGTTCATCTTTGGAAAGCGCTGTAGTTTCATCCCTTTCGGAGACTTCAAAGATGGAAGAATACTCTGGTGTTATCCCCTGACAATAGACCGAGATATGACTCAAACAGCTATGCATTAGTGTGGGGCGACTGCCTTGAAGCACGTGCGCTTGACGAGTGCCCACCGACGATGGAGGGTGCATCCTATTTATGCACACTGGGCCTGTAACTGTCCAGCCTAGTGGTAGCAGCTGAGCAATGGGCGCCCCTGGAGGTCCCTTAACTTGGTCGTTCACATAGAACAAGTTCGGACAGTCCGCACCAAGCAGAAGGGCAATGTCCACATCTGGACGGAAAGCAGGTATGGCATTCTTTAATCGTCGCAAATGTGGATGAGCCTCCACAACTTCTCTAGTTACAATTTGTTTTTTGTTCCGAGGGATGGAGGAACACTCAATCAGGTCTGGCAACTTGAACTGCCTCTTCTGGTCGCAAGAGGAGACAACAAAGCCAGATGCTATGCGACCCTGCAACTTCTTTTTTCCTGCACACGTAGTCATAGTGTAGTCAACCATCTTGGTTTTAAGGTCAAACATGCGGAAGAACTCTGGAGTAGCCAGGGAGGCGTCGCTTTGTGAATCCAAAGCCACGTAAAGTCTCTTTTTAAGCCAAGGTCTTCTGGCTGGATATACATCTGCTAGGCAGATGGGATGGCAGACTCTGAACTGGTGCACGTCAGAGCATAGTTCAGTACAGGCGACCGATGGAGCATCCTCCTGCATCCGTGACGCGGTCTGCATGTTGGTGGCTTCAGTAGATGACCCTTCTTTGGAAGACGTGTCCCCTTTGGCGCGGGAGACAGCGTCAGAGTTGTGCATCGCGGTGCAATGCTTAAGGCTGTTACACCTTGCGCATTTGACGTCCTCTTTGCAGTTGGATGCAAAGTGAGGAGTTGCTCCACAGCACCTAAAACATATGCCCAGCTTCTGTACAATCTGTTGTCTTTCTTTATAAGGCTTCTTGCCAAATTCCCGGCAGTTGGCCAAACTGTGAGGCTTTTGGTGGATGGGGCAGAGCACCTCCTTCACCTCTGACTTGGATTCGTTGGCCCTGTGCTGAGTTTCAACAGCCTTAACACTAACCGGTCTTTTGGCCTCTCTGGATGGTTTTTTCTCCACTTTAGGTGCCTTCTCTGGCTGGGTCCCTTGGTATAAGGTGGGGAGGCCCGTCTGCGGATCATTCCTTTCTCTGGCCGCCCTGGTGATGAACTGGACCAAATGAGAAAATGGAGGGTATGCCTGGGAGTGGGCCTCCTTGTAGTTGAAGACCTCCTGTCCCCAGCGTTCTTGCAAAGTGAAGGGCAGCTTGGTCAAGATCTGCCTCTGGGACAGGTGCTGATCGAGGCACTTCAAACCGGGCAGTTCTGGATTCTCCTTGGCCGACTCTAATTCCGTAAGGAGATTGCTGAGGTCCCACAAGAGTTTGAAGTCTTTGAGTTTCAAAGCTGGGAACCTTTGGAGCTTGTCCATAAGAGATGCTTCAATCTCTGTGCTGGCCCCATACCTCTGCTGCAACCTGGCCCAGGCCTTTTCCAGGGCTTTGTCGGGATCGGCTACGTGGGCTGCGTAGATCTTCTTAACTTGTGAGGATGAGGCTGGGCCCAACCATGCAGCCAGAAGAGTCAGTTCTTCCTCAGGCAATAACTTTAAGTCTCTGATTGCTCTCTGGAAGGTGGCCTTCCAGAGAAGAAATTCCTCAGGCTTGTCCGAAAACTTTTCGACACCCTTGTCCTTAAGATCTCTTCTGGGGCTTCTGATGATGGAGACAAGCTGGGACTCTGGCGTCGAAGGGAACAATTGAGGAGTTTGCTGTTGTGGAGTGGACTCCCACCGTGCACCTTGCGTCAACCTTTGGCCTCTTGGAGGGATGACATCGACCACTGACGAATCGATGGTTCCCTGTGCAGCTGTCTGTAGGGGCCAACTAGCACTCGGCCTTGAGGCCCTGATTGACTGACCTAGGGTTTTAGCAGGAGGCACAGGTAGCTCGAGCAAGGGTGAGCTCCCCGCTATGACGCTCTGCTCTGCAGGAAACTCAAAAGTGACTTTGGGGCCCTGCTCTGGGTAAGGAGAGAAGTCTCCCTGTTCCTCATCCGAAAACTGGCTGTTCATGCTGCCAAGGTGCGCAAACACTTTGGCAGAAGGATCCTGTATTGGTAACTGGCTTACATTTTCTTCTGTGAGTGGCTCAATTAGGGCCTTGGCCAAAGTCTCAGCCCTTACCTTTTTGGCAGTAGCATCCATCCTTATTCTAAGCATTTCTATTTCACCTTGCCTTTGGGCCTGTTCCATTTGCATTTCGCTTTGTCTACGGGCCTGTTCTATTTGCATTTCGCTTTGTCTACGGGCCTGTTCTATTTGCATTTCGCTTTGTCTACGGGCCTGTTCTATTTGCAGTCGTTGCTCTTCTTCTTTAAAGGGAAGGGTGAGATCAGCTGCCTTAGCATCAGCCTCCGCCCCCGCTACCTTGCTCTTTAGCTCCAGACGTGCAGCCTCCTTAATGTGCAAGGCAGCTAGGGAAGAGATGGCACTCCCAGCAGCAGAAGACTTGCTAGAGTGGCTATGTTTAGATGATGCACACTCCCTTAGTTTAGATACCTGGCTAGAGCGGTTGGACTTAAGACTAAGTGCCACAGCAGGTGATTTTAAAAGATTGGTCTCATGGCTGCATAAGGAAGACTGATTTCCTTTTGGCTCAGACCTTAGATTAACAGATGGAGAACTAAATTCCAAGGCATCTAGAATTGCCCTCACCTTATTTTCTTTCTCATTAGTGTCAGCTAAGACACTCACTATTTCTAACTCTGAATCCTTGGCGTTAATGCGCTCGAGGACCTGGACTATCTTAGACACCAAACCCCTCCAAATACCGAAGGTCTCTTCAAGGTCTGTCTGTAATATGGATGGCACCCTTGTAATACCCAAGCTCTCAATTCTGTCCATTAATGTTACAATTCGCTCCCATGCTGAACCTAACCTCACATGGAGGAGCTCCTTTTCATCTATTAGATGGGCTAGCATCTTGGCTGAAGGGTGCTTTATCCTTTGGGGCCTTTCATTCCTACTTTCAGCCTCAGAAGGAGGTATGCCATCTGTATCATCTTGAAATTGCATAGACATTATGTATTCTTAATAGCAAGTAAATTTACAATAAAAGCAAATACAACATACCAGCAAGTAAATTTACAATAAAAGCAAATGCAATATATAATACAATGCACAACACTTAACCATAGCAATATATATCACTAAGTAACTATACTTTACAAAGATTGTGACCTTTGGCGCCAGATTTTAGTGGGCAAGCTGCAAAATGCCAACTGACAGCAACTTGCCACTTGATACCTCCCTTGCCCGAGTGACGTAAACTGCCAAAATGGCGACTTCGCCAAATTTTCAAGCACCTCGTGCTCTGCGGCTCGAGGCCTGCCGCCGAAGGAGCACCGAGGCTGGCTTTGGAAAGGAGGAGAGAAAAGACGCCTCCTCCCCGCTGTGAAGGGAGGTCACCACCGCAGGTCGATGAAACAGGTCACCACCGCAAGACGATGAAGCAGGTCACCACCGCAGGATGATGAGGCAGGTCACCACCGCAGGACGATGAGGCAGGTCACCACCGCAGGACGATGAAGCAGGTCACCACCGCAGGACGATGAGGCAGGTCACCACCGCAGGATGATGAGACAGGTCACCGCCGCAGGTCAATGAAGCAGGTCACCACCGCAGGACGATGAGGCAGGTCACCACAGCCGGACAATGAGGCAGGTCACCACCGCAGGACGATGAAGCAGGTCACCACCGCAGGACGATGAGGCAGGTCACCACCGCCGGACCATGAGGCAGGTCGAAGCCGGCCGAGTGCTCCGGCCGAACTCGCAGCAGCGTTGCCAGGCCTGTCCAGGTTCTAGCCTGGTTCTGGTGGGCTTCACGCCTCAGAGCCAGCCAAAGAACTGTCGCTGGTGCTCCGCGGCTCGAGGTCTACCGCCGAGGGAGCCCTGGACGTTGCTGGGAACTGCACAGCCTGTGCAAACCCAGAAAGCCACTGGGCCACGTGCGCACACGCGAGCCAAATAGCAAGGAAATAGAGCCCCACTATTTGACTCCTTCAGGTCTGAGAGCGGGCTCCACTGCCTCAGACGCTGGTAGAGTCTTTAGGTATGCAGACTGAGCTCAGGCGGAAAAGCCGCGGCCTATACTAAACTTCCTAAACTATAAAAAACTATAAGCCGTGCAAGCTAGCTCAAGCGGAAAAACCGCTGATCTCCCTCAAAACTGTGCCGTCCGCCGGACAATAAAAAACTATAAAACTGAAACGTGCTGTCCTTTATCCGGGCGAACTGCAAATCCCTATAAGCTGTCCTATAGATATTGAACGACTGAGTCTGGATAACTTCAAAAAAGGATGTTTATTCATACAAGGTTGTAAACCTGGCACAGATCTTAAAGTTGCAGAAAATGAAACAAATTTCCATAGGTTTTAGTTGCAGAATTATCCCTGGTTCCAGAAGGCAAAGGTGATTATAAAACCACTATACCCTAATCACGCTGCCTATATTAGAAGGAGAAACTCTTTCCTTCCCTATCTTTACAGCAAAGATTAGTTCTAGAAGCGACAGAATAACCCTGCTCCTATAACTAGATTTCCTATTCCAGATCAATATAATTCAATACTTATCTAATTTGGATAGGCTTAGATTGGCCTGGTTTTGAGGATGATTTGTCCCAGTTAGCCTTGCACAGCTCCAGCACGTTGGAAGACTATAGCCAGAATGAAACTCTAAAATGGAGACTAGACCCTGGTAAAAAGGGCGGTCCTAAGATGTTGTACTCTTTGACCAATCATTGCAAAGAAAACTGCAGCCAGCTCTTGCAGACTTCAAGCCACCTTTCCTGGGCTTTTGCAGCCAGAGGCTGAAACAGAATGCAAAGGAGGGAAAACAAACAAACGACCAATAAGTAAGGCAAACCATCGTCCTGGGGGACGGAACAAATTAGGTTGTGGTTTGTTGCTTTTGAAAGCATTTACATCAGGAGAGTAAGGGCAGTGCATGCTTGGGTTTGCAGAACTACTTTAGTGGTCTATAATTTATGCTGTGTTCCAAGATAATATGTGCTATCCAATTGATTCCTTTGATGCTCCACCTTTCACCCACCCAGGACCATGGAAGGTGGACTGCAGTCCAGTTCTAGTTCGAGTAAAGAGAACAAAATTTGGAATTGCTAGTTGGAATTGGTACAGTTTATCACTTAATCTTGCCCCAGGATTTTGGTGCACCAGTGGCTTGTCTGCAATAGCAGTGAGCATTTGGTCACTTCCTTATCTTATTCAACAGTTTTCAATCAAATCCGATTTGTAATAAGAAATCTAGATGAGTGTTTGTTTTCTGGGACTATGCGATTTACTATTAATTTATCCAAATGACATGTAATACCCCACAGTGTCTTAGTGTATTCCCTATTTTTATTCAGGTTATTGCTCTCTGGGAATAATCTGGAATGTGGATTTAACGTGAGACAACCTGATTTCCTTTTTCATGTATGGATAGTTGTCCTGTGTTTTACTATGTTACAGTGTGTGTGTGTGTGTGTGTGTGTGTGTGCGCGCGCGCGCGTAGATTCTGGATTTGTGACCAAGAGAATGCACTTACTTCTAAATTTGTCCTAGAGATAATTTGTCCCCATTAGCATCAACTAAGGCAGTTTAAGTACAATTATATCAATATGAATGCCCTTGAATTCTGAATTCCTCCTTCATGGCCACTCCAGCAGCATTACAAATCAGTTCAGCTACTCCATATAAGAATATGAATAGTCTGACAGATAATACAACACATTTTTACCTTATTGATTTACTTCGTGCTACAGTTAAACAGAGGATCAGCTATTTCTGTTACTAGTTCTTTTCCTTTTATAGCCTCTTAAACAAACAAAACCTTCCAAACAAATGAATAGGCTTTTGTGGCACTTTTTCAAAGTGTGTTTGTTATTTGCAGGTGACACACAGCTCTAACATTTGAGTCGTGTGACGTAGAAGAAGTTCTGGACATGGACCTGGAAGACCTGATACACTGGGTCAAGTCCAGTAATAACTGAAACATACTCCTGTGGAGACAAAAGTGCTATTGATAGATTGTTCATCTATCCAAGGTGCTCAACCAGTTTTCTTCAAAGAACAGAGGGACACTGCCTGAGGCTGCTTAGTGAGCCATGAGTATTTTGTGGAAATGGTCCCACATCCAACTTGGAGTCAGATAAGGAGGAGGGGAAAAAGCTGGCTAAGCCCAAGGATGCAGAGTTTCTGGCTGGGGAATGCGGTTCAGGCTACTGACCTTGAACTGGAGGCCACTGAACCTGGAGCTGGTGGTCAGGAGCCTTCCCTAAAGTTACATGTCTCCTAAACTCTTATGTCTGCCATTTAGGGAGATGCCAGATAGGAAGCCACGGAGAGAAAAGGCCATCTGTTAGCTGCTTGACCCCGCACATTTAGACATGAGCATATGAAGAGACAAAGCATAGGAGGAGTGGACTGGAAGGAGAAGCTCATGAGTAAATCTTCGTAAAATCTTCGTTACAGGATGCTATAGGGCTAAAATACCTTAAAGGTACCTGATCCCATCTGATTTTGGCATCTAAGCAGGGCCATCCCTGGTTAGTACTTGAATGAGAGATTGGCAGTGAATACCAGATACTGAAGATTATATTTCAGAGGAAGGAATTGGCAAATCCATCTCATGAGTATTCCTTCCCTAGGAAATCCATGGGTTTGTCATAAGTCAACAGGCGGCTTGAAGGCAGATATGCAGATATGCCATTTTTTCTTCTCCATAACCTATCCTGGATAGACTGGTTGGCACTAAAAGGATAACTGCTATTGCAAAACATTGTTGCTGCTGGTGGTGGTGGTTGCTATGATAATGATAATTAAGGACAATATGTTTCTGAGATAGTCTATTTCATCAATATGTTATTGTTAATAGACTTTGTATTCCGAAATATTGAAGTATTATCTGAACACAAGGTCACCTTTTTGTTTCCAGCCATCATGGTCTGGAAACTCGAGTTTCCAAAATTAAGCCCCAAACAAACCTGTCAATTCAGCTTAAATGATCAAAACTGGGGTAACTACTATTGCACTTGAGGTAAATTATGCTCCCTTTCCATCTTTAAATGTATTTATTTACTAGCCTATACCTTAAGGTACAGTTAACTTTAGATGCAAAACTTTGTACACTGTGCAAACCATTCCTAGATGTCAAAGTGAAATAACAACCCTAATGAGCAATGTTAAAAAAGGCAGGGCCCATTACTTTAAAGATGCATGGAAACAGCCAAAGATGACAAGCACGCATAAAATTCAAAACATGATGGAAAAGAGAACAGGCAACTGAACCACATAAATCAGTGTTTTGAATTTTATTTCTCTGTGGGTATAATTGTAACCTTAGTTTCTTATAATGATTTATTGAGGTAAATATTCTGTATGGTTTAACAGCTACAGCTTCAAAGTGTCAGCCACACAGTCTCCCTTATTCATGAGGCAGCTGAGTACCAGGGCTGTGAATTAGCTTCTGTATTCTGGGACTTGGCAAAGTTTGTTTTTTAAGGTTTCTTATAAAGGATTCATATTGATGCAGCTATTCAAATGTGAAAAACACTGTGCTGTAATGGATGAAACAGAAAACCTTTACTGTAATTCCTAACGAAAAAAGTAAATAAGTGGAATAAACCATACAGAATTGCCTTTGGGGGGGAAATATAAAAGAATGTCCTAAAGTTTTTAAAATCGTTTAAATTTGTACATATGGGAAGACCCCCAAAGCCCTCATTTCTTAAAGAGGAAAGAGAAAATACATTTTAAAAAAAGAATTAAAACAGGAGAAGGAACTACAGGAAAGTTTTAAATTGTGACATTTACGGTTTCCGCTGAATGCCAAACCACACTTTCTAGCGCTCTCTCTGACCAGAATAAACCAACCATTAACTAATAAAAGAGTCATAGTCCGTGAAAGCTAGGATGGCATTTTAACAGTTCTTCATCTATTATTTAAGAAAGTCTAATTTGCAAAACCAAGTTCTTTTTCTGTTTATAGGCATAAAGCAATGATGGCAAAAATTATATGTGTTCTCATGGTGGGGAGAGCCATGGAAGCCACAGAAACACTCTGAAGTTCCTTGTGGTCCGTGCCAAAATATTCAGCAGGAAGCCCTCATTGTTGCCAAGAAACATGTGTGCCTCAGATACCAAGGATCTCCATGTGCTGATGTTTCAACTTTCCTGGAGAGAAATCTGAGCTTTGGGTGCCTGTCCTGGGCTTACTGCCATTGCAGCACCTCTCCCCATCTGTCCAAAGTGGGCATTGTGCCTCTTACATGTGGCAAGTCCACTGCCAGAGCAATATGTGCTCTACTCAACACCCCAAGAAATCCTGGGCTTCTTCTCAGAGGACGTTCTTGCTTTGTGCGCACAAGGTGGCTGTAAGGAATGATCACTTTTTTATACAGTAGACTTTCAGTTAATCGGCACCCTCAGGGATTGGTAGATGTAGGATAAATGTTGTTTCTGGTTGCTTAAAAATAGACCTAATGCTATAGCCCATACATAACATAATATCTGTACTGAAATGAAATTAATATTGAAATGCAGTAATTAAAAGCAAATTAGGATAAAGTCAAACTTAACGTAACATGGTTTTACTGTATTATACATGCACTTTAAGTGTCATTTCTTCAACCTTTTTGCCAGTTGCTTGAGAGTTCGAGTTACTTGGGTTCTGGTCATGAGGTCCTTCTGCTGGAACCCCAGATTTTGTGAGATTTGCAGTGCTCTAAGTATATTTTGGATCAACTGCAGAACACCACACATTTCTATACAGGACTTCCATATGCTTCAAATTAGGTTGTGATTCAACAATGCTCCTGTATAACAGAAATACTGAATAGGCCCATTCACTAAGATATGAGAATAGTTCTACTGCATCAGTCCAAAAATCTGTCTACACCATCCATGTATTACTTCAAAGGAAACATACTACTTCTCAGAATAGCTAAGAAAGAAGCCTACAAGAACAGACTAAAAGTTGGTGTTCTTCAGGTACTGATATTTAACGATTACTACTGCAGAATCTGGAGGCTTATGACCAAAATCTACTGGACAGAACCCATTCTTCCACTGAAGTTGTTGCATTTTCCACATCTGGCAATAGTGAATTATATACACTAATTTTGCATTATGTTTAGGAGTCTCGAAGCTATTGCCAGTTCATTTCCCTGGATGAGCTAGCATTCTGGAACTATCAAAAGAGATAAAAAAGGAATGTCCGTTCACTTCATAAATCCATACCATGATCCTCCAAGAATGTTAAAGGCCTACAAGTAATACCACCTGAGCCTTTGCACATTTACTAAAAGATTGCTAACACTTTGTGAAATGGCTTGCTTCCAAGAAAGCCTTCCTTCTCTGTCACCAACCCATAAATAAATGACAACCAATGTAGTTTGAGCGTCTCAGTTTTAAATTCTGTCTTAGTGTGGCTGTGAGGTGAGTTTTTTTCCCTCCTCCTCCTCCTTTCTGGATTTACAATTTCATGTTGTATTTTGTATCTAAGTTGTATCTGTTTGTATTTATTATAAACTGCCCAGGGAAGTTTATGTTAGGAGGTGGAGTAACGTATAAATAAATATTGTGAATAAATGAGTGCATTTTATAAGAATTTAATGGTATCCAAATTTTTACTCTGCCAACTGGGAGGTCAGCCCTGCTTGCTTGCCAAAAGTCTGACAAACAGCAAGTAGCACAATGAATTTATTTCACTTTTCACAGAACAGCCTTCTGCTTTGTTTACCTTTTTTTATTGATGCAAAAGCAAGAACACCATTGAATTGACTCAGACACTAAGCTTTTGTCATAGGCCATGTCTACAAGAGCCAAATGGAAATGCTGCGGAAAGTCCATGTGACGTACTGTTGGGGAGCCCACATGAAGTACGTAGAAATGCTGCATCCAGCTGTTAATCCAGTGCAAGAGGAAATGGGATTTACTCTGGAGCTTCCAGGAAGCTCAGGAGTGATCCTAGAGTTTTGGCAGAGTGGACAGCATTGTCCATGTGCTCAACAGACCCACCACTGTGTCACTGGCCAGAAGCAGCTTCCTTGCAGAGGTTTGCTGGTGAGGTAACAACAAGGCTCCTAGTGGTCTGACCAGGAAAAGTGACACCACCAGCAAGCAAGCCTCTTTGAGCAAGTTGCTTGTGGGCACAGACACCGCAGCAGCCTTAATGCACCCTCAGGCCAATCTATCAGGAAAGCTCCCAAGCAGTTTACACAGAATATCTTGGAATAGAAATCCCATAATTGACTAAGGGCCATTGCCCTTATACTCAGGGCTTGGAATATATGTATATGTGTGTATATCGGGGAGGGGGGATTGTAACTCCCAGTATCCTTCCCATTGATGACCATGATAGCTGGGAAATGCTGGGAGTTGTAGTCCAATAACTACTCCGTTTTGTCCATATGGGAAGTAGGGAGGGGAAGGGAAGGATTCTGCAATCAAAGTCTTGCCTTAACACTGGAGAGGCAAATGGAAGAAAGGGCAAAGCAGTGGGGAACCTTTGATCCTCCAGCCGAACCTGCCTTTCCTTTGATGTCAGTCCTACCTGCTGGGCTCCCCGGGAAGTCATGGCACTTCCTTCTCATAATACACCATTGTGTTTTCAACCTTTGTATAGCATTTCCTATTTTTAAAAACACCCTCACACGTTTCCTTTAGCCCCACCCACCACTCACTAGCAGGTGGCCCATGAGAACTCAGGCTGAAAAGGTTTGAGGACATTCACTTGGCAGGGAAGCGGGGGCTTTGGCATCCAGCAAAATTTTGTCTCATCAAATGAAGTTTTCTTTCAGTCACCAAAGTTTTAGCATTACGGAGAGTACAATACTGAAAATAAGCTCCATAGGGTTTTCATAGGCAAGGAGTCCTCAGAGGTGTTTTTGCTAGTCCCTTCCTCTGACAACACCTGGTCTTGGTTGGTGGTCTCTCATCAAACCTAGCATTTTACTTGCTTTGTTCACATTCCTTTGATATCTTCCAGTACTGTTTTTCTTTGAATGCTTAACCAGTCCTAAAACTTCAATTGACGCTTTAAGTTACTAAAATGCTGGAAATCTGGGAAGTGAAGGAAAATATCATGGTGGGGGTAAATGTCTTATTGGTGGGGAGGAGGGGCAGGGTGACGCGCACATTCCCTTAGCTACATCTCAGCATGGAAATCTCCTGCAGAAGCATTTCCCTGTTTTAAACTAGATGATACGGCCTCTTACATCATTCAGCATAGAAAAGTTCCCATTTTTATTTCAAGCAACTGTTGTGTGTGTTTTCATTGTGGGGACATTTTTAGCAGTTCATCCAGCCCCAGAAGTGTCCTGGAGCAGAAAAGTCCCCCAAGAAAGGGATGGGACGTTAATTAATGAGCTCAGAAAGAATTGTTTTGCCCTGAAGTGAAGACTCTTAAGGAATGTAAACACCAAGAGCAGGTTCAAAATTTCCCTTAATTTGCAGGAGGAGCAAGTGAGGAATGTGTCAGAGAAACAAAAGGAGAAATAATATGGGAAATGGTTCAGGTTACAGGATACATTCATGACAATCAGCTCCCTATTCCTTAGCAGGAGAGTCTGCTTGATCTCAATCCTTCTTTAAAACTAAGGAAACCCCTCAATTCATGGAAAAGTCAGGGTTGTTGTATGTTTTCCATGGCCATGTTGCAGAAGCATTCTCTCCTGACATTTTGCCCACATCTATGGCAGGCATCATCAGCAGTTGTGAGGTATATTGGAAAAAAACTAAGCAAGGATGGTTTATATATCTGTGGAATGTCCAGTGTGGGAGAAGGAACTCTTGTTTGTTGGAGGCCAGTGTGAATGTTGTAATTAATCACCTTGATTAGCATTAATGGCCTTGCCAGATTCATGTCCTGGCTTCTTCCTGCTTCTGGAACATGGCCATACAGCCTGGAAAATACACAACAACCCTGCGATTCTGGCCATGAAAGCCTTCAAAAACACATGGAAAAGTCATTCTAGAAGTAACTCAGTGGAGCTTTCATGTCAGAAGCACGTTTACCATACCTACATGACAACAAGCTAGGGATAGGAACTGTCTTGTTTGAAAACCTTTGTAATGTCAGATTATGTGGACATCCCCTCTGTGATGTTTGACCTGCGTTGGTTCATACACATGTGCAAGTCATCACTTGAGATAGTGATGAGACAGTGTTGCCTATGTATGCATACATGTTGCCATCAAGAGGAGGGACAAAATGAAGGAAAGCCGAGTTCTTTCCATTTTTACAAGGCAGGGAACTTCACTTTTCAAAGATAACTCTCCCTCTGACCTTTTTATTGCTGCCATTCTCCAGTATAAAAGCACACTACGCAACAATCCTTTCTTCTTTGCGCTGTTCATAAAAAGAAATCAAGGCATATCATATGGAAGTAGCTCTCAAGAAAGTAGCACTCAAAAAGAAATCAAGATATGTGAAAGCAGTTTTGAACACTGATACATTCATAACTATTTTGTGAAAATGAGAGAAGCGTTCTAAAGCAGGGCTTTTATAATAGTTTCAAAAATATAAAAGCCATTTTAGAATGGGAATATTTCTGTCCTTTATGTTCAGAGGTCTTGAAAGAGCTTTAAAATGTTAACAGTAAATACATTTTATGGTGAAAAGCTGTGCTGCGTTGGCTCATAAACAAGAACAGGTTGAAACTTTCATTGTAGTTTTTATTTACTATTAGTATGCTCTGCTGTTGCTGGTGTATATCCATTCCCCCTTTTTACTGATATGCGCAAACTGACTAATAATAGAAACACATATCCTAGTGCTTAATCTGAAGCAGACAGTACATTAATGGTAGAATCATAAGCTGACGGGATTGATATAAAAAGGAACTGGGCCAGCTTTGCTCTTTTAACTTCTTACTGATGTTATGTGCCTTCAAGTCATTCTGACATATGGTGAAACTACATTAGGATGTTCTTTTCAGAAGAGGCTCACCATTGTCTTCCTCTGAGGTTAAGAAAGTGTGACATGGCCAAGGTCACTAAGTAGGATTCCACAGCTAAGCAGAGATTCAGACCCTGTTTCCCAGAATCCAATATTCAGACCATTATACCATGCTAGCTCTCTTGTAAATCCTGCAGCTGCTTAAAGACCCTCAAAAGTAAATACCAGCCACAAAGGATCCTCAACACGATGCCAAGAAACAAGCACTTCTAGCGGCTAAACATTCGTGCTCCATCATTCAATCTCAATACACTGTACTTAGTCTTCATATCCAGCATTTCTAGAATCCAAGACAGCCACTTGGCATCTCTTCCGTCCAAGACCTTGACATTAAATTCAAAGTTCTGGATTTGCCATTTATTTATTTATTGGGCCATGTTCCAGAAGCATTATCTCTTGACATTTCATCTGCATCTATGGCAGGTATCCTCAGAGGTCGTGAGGTCTGTTGGAAACTAGGACAAGTGAGGTTTATATATCTGTGGAATGTCCAGGGTGGAAGAAAGAACTCTTGTTTGTCTGAGGCAGGTGTGAATGTTGCAACTGACCACCTTGATTAGCATTGAATAGCATTTCAGCTTCAAGATCTGGCTGCTTACTGCCTGGGGGAATCCTTTGTAAGCAGCCCGACTTTGAAGCTACAAGGCTATTCAGTACTAATCAAAGTGGTCAATTGCAACATTCACACCTGCCTCCAACAGACAAGAGTTCTTTCTTCCACCGGGGACATTCCACAGATATATAAACATCCTTTGTCTAGTTTCCAACACAGACCTCCCAACCTCTGTGGATGCCTGCCATAGATGCAGGCGAAACGTCAGGAGATAATGCTTCTGGAACTTTGCCATTAGTATTTCCTTCTGTTGCTGTTCTTGTGCCATCCCCTGTATTCCGTGAACTTAACTGATGTTTAAATGGGCATAGACTTACAGCCTGAATAATTAATGACACTTTTCAAAGACCGGAAACCCCCGATATACATTTTGTATGTGTGTGTGTGTGTGGAGGGGGATGTATTCCGTTTTATTTCATTGTGTAGGCTGAACCAGGAACCTGGAAGACTCCAACACTATGGCTGAGGGAGTGACACCTTTGCTGATGGTTGTAAACATATATATTTTTTTAAAAAAATGCATTAAATTGCATAACATTACCTCAGGACAATGTGCCAAAAGTCTGTACGAAAAATCAACGAATGCAGGCAGTAAGTTGCCAGTCTTTGAAGCTACACGACCATTCAAGGCTAATCAAGGTGGCCAACTGCTACATTAACAGTTGCCTCAAACAGGCAAGAGTTCTTTCTCCTACCCTGAACTTCTCACAGATAGATAAACCCCTCTTGCTTGGTTTTCAACAGACCTCACAACCTCTGAGGATGCCTGGCATAAATGCAGGCGAAGCGTCAGGAGAGAATGCTTCAGGAACATGACCATACAGCCCGGAAAACTCACAGCAACCCAACGAATGTTATGCTTGAACGTGCGTCCCACCGGGTCTCATTATGAAAGACTGAACGCAGCGATCAACCACCAATCAAATCGCTCTCCCTCCCCGCTTCTTTTCTTTTTAGCCAATCACGGGCCGGCCGGCCGCAAAGACTTGTGGGGGGAATTTCTGCTTTGTGGAGGAGAACGTCCCTTGACGTCGGCCAAGTAAGGGAACGACTACGACTCCCAGGAGCCATCGCGGCCCGCTTTCTTTCTCCCGCGCTTGCGCAGTGAGGCGCCTGGGCCGGGGTGGAAGAAAGAGCCGGAACCACCGCAGGAACAGGAGCAGCAGGGCCGCGAAGCGTGGGGTCCGCGGACGGGGCCTCGGGAGAGACATGAGCGCCGCCAAGGAGTCCCAGGCCGAGCGCGGCAGTCACGGCGTCAAGCGGGGAGCCTCCCCTGAGGTGAGGGAAAGGGCCGGGAGGCAGAGGAGGAGGAGGAGGAGGAGGAGGCGGCGCCCCTGGGCCTCGGGCCTCAACTCCCACAATTCCTGGCAGGCAAACTTGGGCCCTCCAGGTGTTTTGGACTTCAGCGCTCACCATTCCTAACAGCCACAGGCCTCTTCCTTTTACCCCTCAGCCGCAGACCAAGGACTATTTTGACCAGGGACCACTTTGACCAAGGAACACTTTGACCAGGGACCACTCTCCTACATTAGTATCAAAAGAGTTACGAATCAGTTTTGGGTCAACTTTAGATTTGGTTGGGTTATTTGGGGTGCTGATTCAGTAAATTACATTGGCTACACCACATCAGCTCTAGTTTCTGATACAGATCATATGCCATCCAGTAGTCACCATCTGCTCGCCCACAGAAAACCGTATTTAATAATCTAGAGTTGGTGTGGTCTATCCAATGCAATTTTCTGAATCTGCACTCCAAATAACTCCAGGAACAGGCCTAAAAATGGAGACACCAAGGCGTCCCCACTTCCAGGCGCCACACTTTCGTGGGTAGTAAGCTTTTCCCCTCCCAGCATCCCCATTGACTTGGCACTATAAGAGAGTTGCCCCATATTTTAGTTTTTGAGGACCACAGATTGGGAACCACTGCTGTAAACGATCCAGGAACCAGCCTCCGCCCAGGGAACACCGTTTTCAGCAGCACTGCCCTGGATGAAACTGCAATTCAACCCCCAGAAAAGATGGCCAAATATGTCTCTGGTTTTCTGCAATAAGTACAGTCTGGTCTCAGGGTGCATCTACACTATACAACTAATGTGGTGGAGCCCCCAGATGGCGTAGTGGACTAAGTGACTTGAAGGTTGGGTTGCTGACCTGAAAGCTGCCAGGTTCGAATCCCACCTGGGGAGAGTGCGGTTGAGCTCCCTCTATCAGCTCCAGCTCCATGCGGGGACATGAGAGAAGCCTCCCACAAGGATGGTAAAAACATCAAAAACATCCGGGCGTCCCCTGGGCAGCGTCCTTGCAGATGGCCAATTCTCTCACTCCAGAAGCGACTCAAGTTGCTCCTGATACGAAAAAAAAACCAAAAAACTAATGTGGTTTGACACCATGATAACTGCAATGGAATCCAAGGAGTTGTAGTTTCTTTAGCCTTCTCCACCAAAGAGTGCTGGTGCTTCACCAAACTATGACATAACAACTGTCCACATCACTAAAATCATAGCTTCTGCAGGCCCCCTTCTATTTTGTGTATATGGCTGGATCTACAACTTTTTCAGCCCCTGAGATTTTTTTTTTGAAGCAAAAGTTTCTTGTGGAGCACCAAGAAATGTTTATATATTATATAATGTGTGTATGTATGTGTGTGTATGTGTGTGTGTGTGTGTGTGTGTGTGTGTGTGTGTGTGTGTATATATATATATATATATATATATATATCAGGCTTGGGGCAGGCCTGTGGCATATGGATAAAGAGTGTTTGTGTGAACTAATTCACACAATGCCAAAAAAGGAAAGAGAACAGTCCAATATTTAAAATGAAGAACAGTTTTAACCAACATAAACTTAACAGTATTTCAGTGGAAGACCCCCGGGGCCATTCAGTCCAACCCCCTTCTGCAATGCAGGAAAAACACAATAAAACACCTCCAGCAGATGGCATATAATAAATAATAATACTTTATTTTTGTATCCTGCCTCCATCTCCCCAAAGGGACTCGGGGCGGCTCACATGGAGACAAGCTCAACATCAACATAAATTAAAAACACAGATCCATAAAATTAAAACATTGTAACAATATAAAACAACATAAAACACATCAACAGAATTTAAAAACTGGACAATAATAATTGAATATTCAGAGAGTAAAATTGTGCAAAACTATGAATAGGGCTCCTGGGTAGTATAAGGGGAATAAGGGCAGAGGAACAATCTCAATAAAACACTAAAAACCTAAAAGGTGAGGAACAGTAATAAAGCACAGTAAGAATTGTAAACAGGCTGAGTATCTGGTGAGACTACTTACTCAAAGACGCACTGGAACATCCATGTTTTAAAGTCTTTGCGGAAGGTAGACAGGGAAAGTGCCAGTCTGATCTCCCTGGGGAGAGAGTTCCAGAACCAGGGGGCCACCACTGAGAAGGCCCTCTCCCTCGTCCCCACCAACGGAGGTGGAAGCGAGAAAAGGGCCTCCAGCCTTTGTAATGATGATGATAATGATAGCAGAAACCCCAGAGGCCATCCAATGCAACCCCCTTCTGGGTGGTGAGAAACTGCATTATTTGGCCGTTCAAACTGCATTGTTTGGCAGTGTAGATCCAGCTTTAGTCTTCGCTCTGCTTCTTCCCCAGGGCAACGAGGGAGCGAGGAATGGGTCTGGGCAGCGAGTAAAAAGGTCTGGGCAATGAGGGAAGTAGGGGAAAGGGTCTTGGCAGTGAGGGAGGTGCGCCCCAGGGTACGCTACTGCTGTTGCTGCTGTTTCCAGCAGCTCAAAAAATTTAATTTCCCTGCAGGAGGAAGGAAGAGGAGGAGATGGGAAGCAGCATGGCGCTATGGAGCCCCAAGGGCTCCCGGAGCACAGTTTGAGGAACCCTGAACTACACCATTCAAACTGCATTATTTAGCAGTAGAGATTTTGCAGCTTTAGTTTTCTCTCTGCTTTTTCCACTTCTCTTCTAGCTCCTGAAGCATATGCTTTTGTTCAAATACAGTTCATAGCTGGATGGAATCGGGTTTAGCTGAGGGTGTGGGTGCAGTCTCACCCTTCTAAATTTGCATGGCAAAGGCTAATTAATAGGGTTTATTAGTAGTCATGCTTAGTTTATAGGTAAATGAATAGGTTTCGCTTATTTAGCAATTTCCAGCTGTTTTAAGACGTATTCCTTAGTGTGTTTAAACATCACAGTATTCCTCTGCTTTCTTAGAAAGAAGATTGACCTCTTTACAGTCTGTATCCTGTTTCTGGAGCTGTAGTTTCCATTTCTAGTCCCAGTTAATGTTGACAGGAAGCTTTGTGACTTAGTTTATTGAGATGTAATGATGCTTGTAAGCCATGCATAAATCTGAATATCCTGTTTAGAATCCCAGTTATGCTTCTTAACTAGAATTGGCTGAATTAGATGCAGGAATATGATGTAAACACAACTTATAACACAACTATTTTTATGCCATTGGTGTAAAAATGTATGCTGTGTCACATGTCCAAAAGGTGTAATAATTTCATGTTTAATGTGTGTGCATGCAACTGCTTCAAAACCTTCTTCTGATGTAACCAAGGGTGCTCTCTTCTCTCTTGCAGCCTGGATCAACCAGCTGGGAGGCAGCTGACTTAGGTAATGAAGAGAGAAAGCAAAAGTTCTTAAGACTTATGGGTGCTGGAAAGGTGAGGCTTGGACTTTTATTTAAACGATTTGTTGATGTAACAAAAGAGGCTTTCACTGATCGTGCATAGTGCAGGTCTGTTTCATTGTTTTGGATAAGAATACAAAGTTGTGGTGTTTCATTCAATATAAAATGCTTGCTGTAGCCAGCAACTTATATCTGACACTGTAAGCCAGATGTCACCATATATGTCTAAGATAAGTATATCTCTGTAACAACAGACTTGTGACATTTTCAAAGCTTTTAATGTATTCTGGCATAAGCTTTTGTGGATCAGAATACATAATTAAATAGACCTTAGTTCAAAAAAGCTTATTCCAGAATGTAATGGTTGATGTTAAAGATGTTGCAAACATTCTTATGGTCAGGCTGTTACTTTGTTCTTATATGACTTTTCACCATCATGTATAATTACAGAGACTTACAAATGCATCTCTTTATAAACGAGTAATTTTGAACTTTTTCTCTTGCTGTTCTTTATAGCCACATGCACATGATGACCTTTCTGTGTTATGGACTGCCACACCATTTAAATAGTAGGGTCCGCTCATCTTGATGTCACTTTAAGGCATGCATATGTATGACAGGGAAAAATAGTTCACCTGTAGCACATTCGTGTCGGTAATACTGCTGTTTAGATGTGTGTTTAAATAAGCACCTTGCCATCTGATGAATAAAATTGATATGGGAAATATAGTCTATCCACTGAGCAGGAACAACCTAACTGATATTAGAGGTAATTTGATCACACATTAATCCTTTAAATCCTGAGCAAAATAAGTTCTAATGCAGCAACTGTTCATTTTTACAACATAAATCTAAATCCAGTTACTAGGTCCAGCTAGAGTAAATATATTGGCCAGAATGCTATTGGTTAGTGACAACTAATATAGACCCATGGAGTCAATTATAAAATGGCAGGTCAACAAATAGATAAATCCCAATTGATTTGATGGCTCTACTCTAGTGGGAGTTAACATTAGTATTTAGGCCATTGAATCCGGTTTTGAGTGGTAAGTAAAAATGTTTTATCTATCCCATTGATACTTTGAGTATGTTCTGGTTAGAGCTAGCAGTTGGATTTAGTTTCAGATAATATGCTTGAGATGTAAATGCTAGCTTAAAGCTCTGTAAGCATAGGCAAGTAAAGCCTTTTCCTGTTCTTTACCTGAAGTAGTGTCAGTCATGTCAGAAATAAGAGTTAAGAGTATCTCCCCTTCTACAAGGGATTGAGACAAAGCATATGGAAACTAATGCCACTAAGAATAAATTTTGATTTTATTAATACTTCGTGCAGTTCTCACATAGCTTACAATGCCATTTTTGAATTTGTGATGTAAGCAATTAAAATGATGAACAGATACCTTGATTTTGTCCCTCCCCCAGAGTGGCTTCATCCTCTGATTCAACCTGTTATATGTAGACATAGGAAAATTGAGTGCAAAACATGCCAAGTGAAATGCCACAATGATTCTCTAACTCTCCCTTTGAATTGTTCACATGCATCATCATTTGTGGTCCTTACAAATGATCTCTTAAAGTGGGCTGTGACCCATGAAAGCTTATGCCCACAATGAATGTGCCAGTTATGGTTCAAAACCTTTCTGTTTTGCTACAGCACACTAACACAGTCACTCTGCTGTAATAGTAATTTCTGTTTTCATCTAGAAAGAACATACTGGCCGTCTTGTTATTGGAGACCACAAATCAACATCTCATTTTAGAACAGGTCAGTTAACAAGCATAATCTGATAGTACATTTTATGTAATTTTTGGAAAATGTATATAAATTTCAGAATCCCACCTTTTCTGTCTGACTAGGTTGGCAGGGCCCCTGGTGGCACAGTGTGTTAAAGCGCTGAGCTGCTGAACTTGTGGACCAAAAGGTCCCAGGTTCAAATTTGGGGAGCGGAATGAGCGCCCGCTGTTAGCCCCAGCTCCTGCCAACCTAGCAGTTCAAAAACATGCAAATGTGAGTAGATCAATAGGTACCGCTCCGGTGGGAAGGTAATGGCGCTCCATGCAGTCATGCCCGCCACATGACCTTGGAGGTGTCTACGGACAATGCCGGCTCTTAGGCTTAGAAATAGAGATGAGCACCAACCCCTAGAGTCGGTCACGACTGGACTTAACGTCAGGGGAAAACCTTTACCTTTAGCAACATTCTCAAGGCTACCCAATAAACTTCATAAAGCAGTTTCTCAATTTATAATTATAAAATTATAAATATAAAATTTATATTTATAACTATAAAATAGTTTCTCAATTTATAATTATCTATGGGTATTACATACATTCATTATCTGTGTAAGGTGACCATAGAGAGGTAGGGGAGATAACTTATGTGTGGCCTTTCAAGCCATTGTGTTTATATTACATGTTTGCTAAGTCCTATCAATAATTATTTCCTTGGTGTTCTGACTCCTAAATGCCTTTTGATTCTGCTTTTGGATGGGAATTCGATGTTTGTTAATTTGATAAGGTAGTAATCAACATTTGTGAATATTTAGGGGAAGAAGACAAGAAAATGAATGACGAACTTGAAACTCAGTTTCAGCAAAGCATGGACAGCACCATGTCAGGAAGGAACCGGCGGCATTGTGGACTTGGTTTCAGTGAGGTAATGATATTTAAACTGAGAAGAGCCACTCAAGAAGATTCTCAAAGAGTTTGTGCAGATAATAAAATAACAGGACAGTGTTGTGGAATAGGTACTAGTTTAGTCCAGCCAGAATGCTTAAATATGTACAGTGTTCCCTCACTTATCATGGGGGTTCCATTCCAGGACCTACCGCGATAAGTGGAAATCCGCAAAGTAGGGACACTATTTTAATTTTAATATTTATACTTTATTTTGATTGTTATGTGACCTTTATCTTCCTTGCAAGCCCTGGGGAGCTAGTGAACCCTTCCCTACCAGCACTGGCTGGGCCCTCGCTCTGGTGGGTGAGAGAGTGAAGGCTGGCAAAAGCCTGGCAGCCAGGTCCGGTTTCTGCCTCTGCTCCAGCTGGGTCATGCCGGGAATCATGGAGGACTCGGAAGAGGGGGCGGAGCGGAGGCAGAAGCCAGATCTGGCTGCCTCTTCCAGGCTTTTGCTGCCACCGCCAGCCTTCACTCTCTCACCCACCCTCCCTCGCTCACTCATCCAGCTGAAGCAGTGTTCTTTCTTCCCTGGCTGCAGGGAAGCAGCCAGAGCAACATGACGGCCCGGAGCAAGGGCCCAGCAGGCGCTGGTAGGGAAGGGTTCACTAGCTCCCCGGGGCTTGCAAGGTGGAGAAAGGCCACATAACAATCAAAATAATGTTTAAATATACCCCCATTTCCCCGTGAAACAGCGAGTCTGTGAAAAGCGAACCGCAAAGTAGCGGGGGAACACTGTACTGCTCTCCGTTCTTCATATATCTGCCTTCTTCATAACACTTTTTATAACCCCTATGTTTCTTGGATGGGAGACTGCCAATGAGCACCAGGTGCAGTAGGATATATTTCAGAGGAAGGAACTGGCAGAACCACCTCTGAGGATTCCTTGCCTAAGAAAACCCAGTGGAATTTGTGGGTTTGCCCTTATATCGGTCGACACATACTGCACACATGTTTTTGCAGGTAATGGGCTGCTGTAGCTGCAGTCTGGAAAGTGCCTCCTCAAGAATTGTGGCTCCTAGGTGCCCAATGCCACTTGGCTGGACTTCCTCAAGTTTTCATTGTCAGTGAGTCAGCTATAATTTAGAGTCGTGTGTTTAAGAGTTTTATGGCTTGTGCCCTAGATTCATAACCTAGTGCAATAGACGGGGAAGGATGGCTAACCAAAAGCTTAGGGACTCAATCAGCCAACAGAACAATTTTATTTGGACCTACACCATGTTTTGCTATTTGTTCAGTATTGAACTTGTAAAAATAAAATGTTCAAATCTTTCAAAAGTGTTTATCTTTAAAAACATTATCAATTTATTTTTTCTAGGGAACTGATTTTATAGGTACAGAGCAAATGTGTTGTTGATACTAATTAAACTGTAAGCTTTGCTATGCAAGATGGTATTGTTGCCCATTGCAAGTTGCTTAAATTTTAATCTTAACTATACTTTTAAAGTTCAGTTGTTCGTTCCTTCCTCTTATTTTCCCCTTAAAAACAAGGTTGGAAAGCTTTTGTCTTCCGGGCGTTTTGGGCTTCTAGGGGTGGATTAGGCAAGTGATAAGTCAAACCAACCTGAGGGAGAAAATGTGTTCCACTTTATTTTACAAAAAGGAGTGTTATAAGAGTTGATGTCAGTGGTTTGATAATTATCAACACATTTTTGGATTCTGAGAGAGGGTAATGTAATAACCCCTAAAGCTTGCCAGAATACTCATCTGGATGAATTATTGCTCTGTGATGCTTTGTGGTATTTACAATATAGAATAGCCTTAGTTTTTAATAATTTTAATATAATTATTTTTGGTGCAAAGTTCCTTTAGATGATTCTTCTTGGCTTTTGTGCATTTACTGCTTCCGTGTATTTTCCTGTGTTGATTGGAGCAAAATTACAATTGTCAGCAGGAGACCTACTTCTAGAAATTGAACCAAGCTTTTCCTTGATATTTAATCTGCTTCTTTATTTTAGTTGGATGAAGATAAAGAAGAACAAGAGGATACGAGAGACTCCCTGGAGCCAGAAAGCTCAGAGGACTCAGAAAGCGACTCTGACTCTGAGCAAGAAGAAGAAGAAGAAACTGCAGAGCTGCCGCCACCGCCGCCTCCTCCACCGCCTCCCGAAAAGCACAGAAATGCAGAAGACGATTCTCAGGCCAAGAAAGATGTGAAAAGCAACTATAAAATGATGTTTGTTAAATCCAGTGGTACATAACTACTAATCAAATTAGCCTTTGAGCAAAGTGAGCCTTATGGTTACAGTGCAAAGTATTGGACTGCTTACAGCACAGACCTTTCTATTATGGTTTTACTAAGGCCCTTTTAGAGAAAGAGTAGTGTTTGCATTCCCAATGCCATGCAACTATTTTTATCAGCATGACTGTATCCATTTGTTTTGTAAAATATAAAAATAAAATTGGGTGGGAGGTGAACTTCGTTCTCAACCTACTTTTACATTATTCTTCTGTCTACCTATTCCATGATCACTATTGAAGCTTTCTAAGCTTGTTAAAATGATTTCTTGAAATGATTCTTGATGTTCTTATGTGGTTTATTTTTTAAAACCAGCATCCTGTTCAGATTTTGAATGATGTAATTATTAAAGAGTGAGAATTGGAGCTGCTCTTGTCCCGCTCATGTTCCAAAAAGAACAACATTTTAAGATAACTACATTATGTTGCATTACTTTCACTTGTGTTGAGCTTCTGGCATCAAAGCTTATCTATGTCCGTGAGCATCTGAAAAAAGAATTGGGAGAGAAAGACCACTTGGGCAGGAATAATCCTCCTAAGTAAATATTTGGGAATGACCTTTTATTTTTCCGTGTCCTTATGATTTAACCTTGCAAATGGTCTTTCTGTGTGTGGGGATGTAGAAATACAAGGAAAGATGGACCGTTAATTTTTTAACAGAACTTACTTCTGCTTTACCACATTGGGTATACATTTTGTAAGGAAGTACCATACTAGGGAAGGAACCTATGGTGAAGTTTCTGTATTTAAAAAAAGATCAGTGTTGTAAGTTGCCTTGAGTCCCTCCAGGGAGATGGAGGGGGGTAATTATTATTATTTGGTTATAGTAGAAACTATTAATGGTCAGGTTTGGGTTAATAAAGTCTAACAGAATGAGAGGAATATTTCACAAGCTTAGGTACTGTTCTTTCAATATTGTAGAACAGATGTTGACAATATGGCATATGTAGGTGTTAATGCCCCCTCAGAGACCTGCTAAACACCTCAGTGGCTCGTTTCTCTCTTTGGGGTTGTGTGTAGTTTATTTCCCACATTGATTTATTTTCTGAAGGATGCAGCAGCAGCTGTGCAACTGAGTCAAGAGGATAGCAGAGTCAGTGCAAGAAGTAGAATGTGTTACTATTAATTTTCTGTTGTGGGGCAGAGGGAAGCAGAGACAGACTTTCCAGGTATAAAAAGTCTTCTGTGGTGTATTGGCTTGACTCTGGAGAGCACTGCAAGCTGTGGTAAGCCTGGCTACTACAGGCTCCATTTTTCTTCTTCCTTGCTTTTTGTTGTCTCCTTTGTTTCCCCTGTCCTGATTTCCAAGCAGGATTGCACTTGTATAGGGGCCTATAGTAGAGAAAATTGAGATAAGGCACACTTAGGTTTATAGGCATGTAATTTCTGGACAATATGGAGTTTTGTTCAGGAGGTGGGAACTTCATGAACTAGACCAACTGTGCTGTGAGACAAGAAGAGGGAGGGCTTGCTGTGGCTAAGAAAAGTGCATATCTTCTGTTCTAGATCTCCAGTTACTTGCCTTGCTATTTTGTCTACACACACACTTTCAATAGCTGAAGCTTTGTGAGAGTAAGGAAATTGGTAGCAGGAGAGGAAATGGGCTATTGCATGTTAGGGCCAATCCATCAACTGAATTTTATCCAACCCATGAGGAGCTTGAGGGAAAGGCCTGGTTAAAAACCCCTGTTGTGACTTGATTTTGGGTGATATGAGTGAGCGGACCAGATGTACCACTGGTAGTTGGGAAAAGGGCATTGGTGCTTCCAATAGCCACCTTATAATGATCATGTGAAGATCTGAATGTGTTTATTAGCAGTGAAATACTGGGAAGTGGAGCAAAACTGTTGTAGCTGTAGCCTTGCCTTGTGATAGCAGCTGAAGAGACAAATTTGCCTTTGAATCCAATACTGGCAGGTGTTCTCAAATGATGCTGTCTCACTTATTCATTTCTGTTTCACCAGAGGGAGAGAAATGGTGTATTCTGGAATCAATAATAAACCAAAGTTTGATGAGACTTAACCTATCAATATAAGTAGGATTGTCACTGTACTGGTTCTGACTTCTAGATCACTTTGGTATGTTAACTTCATAGTGGTGACTGCAAAACAGTTCAAACCTGAACCTAAACATACTTAGTTCTTCCGAGCATCGTTTGTCTTGCCTGTCCAGACCTGTATAGATAATGCAGTTTGAACACCACTGAAATTAAAGGACCAGTCTTGGGCACTCAGTGCTCCAGACTCGAGTGAAACTGGTTGCACACTGCAAAATCACTGCAGTGGAAATATTTGTATCTGGTATAGAAAGGCAATAAAACTGTTTATGCACCTTGAGGTTGGTACTACTTATTCACTTGATCTATTTAACAACCTATCAGTGCATTAGCTGAATGGAGAACAGAGACATGATTCTGGGCCCATTTAACAAGTGCTGATTGTAACCTTGAAACGAGAGGCCTTGAAGGACTGTCTGCACTGGAATGAACTTCTTTCAGCACTAATTCTGCCTCAGGGGCTCTATTGGGAGAGTTCGGTTGTTGGACAAACAAACATGGCCTTCCTAGTGGTAGCCATCAGTTTGTAGAAAGTTAAGATAACTGTATTTATGGCATATATACATTTTAAGCAAATTTTTAAAATACTTGCTTTGGGATAATTATTTTGTTGCACATTTTTTCTTGTAGAATACTAGCTATCTAGAATATGTAATTTTTTTAAAAAACAATGTTATTGACTACCTTTTTTTAATTTCAACTGGTATGTTTGAAAATATGCTGCTTTGAAATTATGCTGTTGTATTTTTTTAGTGTTAAATCATTTTAATTAAATTATTCACCTTGTGAAAATAAGACATAAATGAATGTATGAAAGAGGCCGCTGATAATAATAGTAATAGAAGTGGAGACAATAAGGGAATATCCCTAACTACAAATAAGTAAAGATTACAAAAGTCATGGGGAAAAGAGAACGAAAATGGTGGAAGTAAACAGAAAACCATCACAACTCAAAACAAATAAACATGGTCAATTATAGTAAAACAACAGCTCTAACAAGTTCAGAACAGTTATTCTATTTTGATTATAAGTGAGAATAAACATTGCTAAAATTTACTTCCACTTTTTAAAATTTATTTACTAATGAATCATGCTAAGTGTTTTATTTGACATTTTCTCAGTTCACCCATTCAATTTTGCTGCAAAAATTCACTTCCTTGTTAATATCTTGACTTATGGCTGTATGAGACTAGGTTGACTAGATGTTCCTTAGGCTGAGTGGACAGAGACTGTATGCTTTATACCACCTTCCCATTTTCAACCTTTTCTCTTTGTATTTATCGTATTCTAATCCTTTTGTCTGAGTATAACATTCTAGATTCAATACTTCTTTGGGTTAAACTGTCTGCCGTATTAAACAAAAATGGCTTGATCTAAATTAAGACTGTTGCGTGGGGAAATGGAGGGCTCAGATTCCCTCCTGCCAGTGTTTGTTATCTCCATGAATTTGCTCTTCTCTCAATATGTAGAACTAATACAATAAAATGAGCAGTGATAGGTATTCTCATTTTAGTCTCTGTGTCTGTCAGAGATTTAATTTATTGGGAAAAGCATGAGCTCTCCCTGCTTGTTTATGATGCACCTGATAAGAAATAAGGGTGCATTTATACTGTAGAATTAATGCAGTTTTACACTCCTTATCTCCTATGATTCAATGGAATTATAGGAGCTGAAGCCTTACAAGGTCTTTAGCCTTCCTTGCCAAAGAGTGATGGTACCTCACCATACCAGTAAAGTAGTGTCAAACTGCATTAATTCCACAGTGTAGAGTGATGCACCCTAATTCACCCTGTGAAGTAATCTTCAGATTGAGTATATCTATGTGACTGGAACACTAGTGTGTGCTGCTTTACCAAAGTTTATTTTTAGGCTAAAAAGTGAACTTCTGTCTGGAGTATCCCATTCCAGGCAGACAGTTATATTATTTGATGCCCCTCTATACAAAATTAATTGACAGAAAACCAATTATCTGGGAGAAGTGTAATGTTTAGCATCCTCCATGTCAAACTAGTTAGCTGTAATAAAAATCAATAATCCCTTATTAGGTTTCCTTTTTTTTTTTCAGGTGGGGGAAGGAGTATTTAGGCCAGGCATTCCCCAGCCCACCCATCCTATGAAGTGGCTCAGGCCACACTAAGATTTTAGCTACATTTCTCACTAACCTCAACTACAAGATACATGTCAATCAAAGAGGAAAGAAAGTGGCTTCCAATTGTCAAGGGAAAAACTGTTCTCCCACAGTTCGCTATGTAAAAAGGAATCCCTTGGGTCAAAAAGGAAGGATCTTACAAGGTGTTCTCACTTCATACAACATTGCCTAAGAAAGGATTCTCAAAAGTTTCTTTCAGAAAGCACAATTTTAGGCCAGCATCAAAGCTACAGGTCCTTCTAAGGCTATGGTTGGGGAATTCACATCAAAGATTGTATGCACATGTTAGTTCTTATGTCAAGGCGGACTGCTCCTGGAAATCTCTTGTGGGTTTACTATAGTCCCCAGAAGAGATTAAATTATGCACTGAAGCCGCCTCTCTAAAATGTAGTAGACAAAGAGAATCAATGCCACGGCTTGGTTTCATAATCAAAGCCTGGCATCATTCTTTGCTTTGAGTTCTGAGGAAGAGTCAGGAGAAAGGGAAGAAGTGTTCAGGAAACATGGAAGGGCCAGCAGGTGCATTTGGGTTTAAGAAAAAGGAGCTCCTTTTATCTGGCTTCCCCTGAATCTTTGAGTCTTTTGAGTGTGCCATCAGGGAAGTATGTGGTTCAGTTCATTACTGTTCGTACTGTTGTGGCCAATGTTGCAGATGTATTTGGGAGAAGGCAGATAGCCAGACAGCCGGAACAAAACTAAGCTGCAACTTCTTTGTATGGCCCAAAGCAAACATTTTTCCATTTTCCTTATTTTCATAGCATGCCCCTACCAAGAAAACATACCTCTGTTAGATACATTTTGTAGTAAACTTAGTAAATTGTGTTTGTTTCCAGTGACACCAATTACAACATAATACAATTTGTTTCTCCTTTTTTTCTGTAGCCATTTTCTGGAATATTTGATTTGAAAGTCTCCTTGTGACTATATCTCATTGTTCAGGATAGAAATCACCACATACACTTGATGGTGTATATAAAATAAAATAATAATATCAAATGACATAGTGGACTTCAGTTCCTAGAAATCCCAGCCAGCTTCCCAGCTGTTAGGAATTGTAAGAGTTGAAGTCTAAAACATTTGGAGGAGCAATTTGAGAAAGTCTGAAATAAAGATGAAATCCTTGCCACACCTAATGCGATGAACCCATTGCATCAATTGGATTTAAGTTTGTGTTGACATACTATTTCACAGTTGAGTTTAAATTAGCAATTGAATTTAGAGTAAAATATATTTCATATCAGAGCCCTTGATGGTGCAGCGGATTAAACCACTGTGCTGCTGAACTTACTGACTGAAAGGTCAGCGGTTCAAATCCAGGGAGCGTGGGGGGGGGGGTAACACTGTTAGCCCCAGCTTCTGTAAACCTAGCAGTTTGAAAACATTCAAATATGAGTAGATCAATAGATACTGCTCCGGCAGAAAGGTAATGATATTCCATGCAGTTATGCCGGCCACATGACCTTGGAGGAGTCTTTGGACAACACCAGCTCTTTGGCTTAGAAATGGAGATGATCACCAACCCCTAGAGTCAGACTTGGCTAGAATTAATGTCAAGGGAAAACCTTTACCTACTATTTCAAATCACAAAAAACTGCAACACAAACTGTAAAATGCATGATGTTCCTATCATGCTTCCAGCTTCCTCCACCTCATTCCTCCTCCCCTTCTCCATTTCCAGTCACTATACCGGATGCTTACCAAGCTGGTTTTTTTGTTTTTGTTTTGTTTTTTGGTAATTTTGGCCACTGTTCCCCTGTCTCCATTTTTTCTGTTTTGTACTTTGGAAAGTTTCTTCAAGCACAGATGATACAAATGCGACTGTTTTGGCTTACAAAAGAGCAGCAAATCGGAATAAGTCTGGTATTAGTACAGACAAATGGGATTGTAGGGTTTGAAGTCCTGCCCTTCCAGATACCATCCACTCCACTATAACACTTCAGCATTTTGAGGGTTTGGGGGTTCACCTTTTTAAGGTTCCCCCTTTTCCAACCAGATGGGGGAATTACTTCTTTAACTACTGCAATTCTCTCAAGGGCACAACTCATTCTGAGTGGGTGGCACTGTTTTGGCTACATCAGTGCCAGGAATTGCAATCTTAACATGAGAAAGGCAATTATGTCAATATAAAAGTCGTTTTAATAAAATTATTTCCCACAGAAAATGGAGTAAAAGTCTAGCTGAAGAAGGACCTCTGATCTTGTTCAGTTTCAGCTGTTTTCGAGCAAGACTTCCTAACTCTTTGGTGGTGCAAACATTCTTCATGTTGCACACCATTCTATATGATTGAAAAGAATAAGCATATCTGATCAAGCTATGTTGTCGTGTGCCAGGCTTTCAAGTGATGGGTTCCCCTCTTAATTTTCGACCAATTGATAGATTCTGCAGTTACTTAATTATTATTTTTGACTCTAGATTGTTTAATGGTTTGGGGCTGCATTTTTTGCCGATTTGAATGTAGTGGTTTCAGCATTGAATTATGACTCCATTTCCTTCTTAGCCATGTAAACTGAGTGACCTTCAAAAAGTCAGCCTCAGAGGAAAGCAAAGGCAACCTCCCACTAAAGAAATCTTGATAGAAACCCATAAAGGTCCACCCAAGGGTTGCCATAAGTCAGAAGTGATTTGAAGGCACACAACAACATAATGTATACTTTGCTATCTAAATAAAAAAACAATTTAAAAAGGAATCTCTGTGTGTGTATACACCCACACACGCATATATAAAAATTGATAGATACATATATATAGAGAGAGATTTTGACCACAACAGTCTCTACCTTACCATGAGGGGATTGATGCTGTTGTAGGAAAGCTGTATGTGTTTAATGTTTGTACGGTGTCCTTTGAATATAGTAGTTTTAGTGGACTGGGAAAAAGGTGGGGTACCGGTAGTAAAAATAATAAAAGAGCAAATAATAAAAAATAAAAGCAAAAACAACAAAAACAAGAAGCACTATAGCATGGTCAATAAAAGAAATTTAAACATTGCTTTAGGCTTCTTGCCAAGTTAGAAATTTCTTATTCTTCAATCTTTAAACTTCCTATAAAAACCATTGGTTTTTAATCTTGTCTTTGAAATTCTCCATCTCCTGTGTTTTCAGTTGCATGCAAGCAATGAATTGTGATTATGCTGTAGTTTATTAATAAGACTTGGAGAACATTAAAAAGACAAATAAACAAACCTCTACTATAATTTCACAATGTGGCAGACTTGGTTTCAAATGCACCTATGTATGCACTCCGTACTATATGGACCAATTGTGATCTCTAGCACAATTTATATATCTATATTTCTTTGCATATTGCCAACATTTTTGTACAATGAAGCTGCTTCTCAAGAATGGTGCTTCCAATGTTTCTCCATACACAATCTTTTGTTCTCAGGGACAACGAAATGTGAAATCAAAGAGGGGTGGTAATTCCCAAAAGAATGAATGGAGAGAAGAAATAAAATGTCAAGGTACTGAAAAGGATGGCCTTATTTTCCTAATTAGCACAATGTGTTTTGGCCTAGTAATATTTAATGGCCTTGCTCAGGGGCTGTTAAAAATAAAAGGGACAACACATAAACAAAAAAACCGACAACAAGCGACAAGTAACTTGCAACATTAAGTTTAGGTACATATATATTAGATCATGATGCATGTAAACTAAATTCTAGAAATGCTTGTTAAATAAAATAAACATATGTAAGTACAAAATATTACTTACAGTGCAACTTTAAAACCGCCTGCAGGGATTCTAGGAAAACATGTTTCCAAATCTTATGTCTGGCAACTGATTGCTTGAGAAGTGGAGGCAGAGCATTATTCTGCTCTGTATTTTCAAGGTATACCAAGGGGCATCCTTATCATAACAATTCTACAGCAGAGTGGAAAGTAGGGAATATGTGAAAATTCACATTTTAAGAGTTAATCGATGTACTTTTAACTCCACATTTAGATCATGGGGGACTAATGTGTCAAGGCTCTAAATCACATTTTTTTGAACACCAATCCCAGAATACTTTACCTAAGATCCAAAAGGTCTTCATCCTCTTCCAGGTTGTTCCATTGTTTCAGGCTGCAAATCTTGGTTGGAATCTCTTTTCAAACGTGATTATCATTTAAAAAATCCTATTGTACATTTCATTCCATTTTACATATTGATTCTATGAATTTTATTTTAAAAGATAGGCTCACTTTGCCATAAAATATCAGAACATTATAGCAACCATGAATTTCAGATAATTATGTAGAAATATACCAGACCAGGCTTGATAATAAAAACATTAGAAGACAGAACTGATAATCCTTCACATGATTTTTGAGCACATTGGCTGAAGTGGCTTTATTCAAAAAACACTTCAGATAACTTGACAACTTTTACTAGCAAATCGATGGGGTGGCCACAGTCCAGAAGTATATGGAAAAGAGAGATATTATTTTCCGTGTCAGCCTTTAAAAAAGAAAATAGGGAGCCATTACAGATTTATTGATGTGTTCCTTATCATGGGTGGAAAAATGGGTAGTTTTGAAGGAATTTTTCATGTGTGTCAATTCTATAAATTGTTACATTCGATTTTCAAAGATGTGGCTGCATACACCCGAGGATGTAGACTTGGGGACCATCTATACGGCTACCTAAATCTGGGGCCAGTTCAGTACATTGGTGCTTCGGACCAGATGCAGACTATCGACCACCCAGTTTGCTGAACCTGATTTGGCCCTTTCCTTAACTTTTCTGTTATTATGGTATGCTTCTGCTGGAAGTCACGGCAGAGTAACTCACTCTACAGGTCCTTGAAAATGCCTGAAGTGTCCTTCCCTCAGATGGCAGTGTTTGCTGTTATCCATGGTTTTATTCATCTGGGATACATCCAATAACGTATCCTCTGCCCTTACTTAGGAAAAAGATTGACAGCCTTAAACAGGAACAGAAGATGAGGTGTCCCTTTGACTGACCATTTTCTGAAACATGATCATTCTTTCAACGATCTATGCTTTTGGGTGCTTGAGAAACTTTCCCATCAGCATCAGAGGACCCTGCTTTAAAAAACATGGATATTGAAACCTGATACTTTAGTCCACCATAGTCTAAATATAGACTGTACATCTATATTCTTTAAAATTTGAATTTTCACATCTTCCCTAGCTTTCTATTATGCTGTAGAACTGCTGGGATAAGGATGTTTTTAGGACACCTTGAAAAAAATTGAACAGTATAACGATTTGTCTCTTCTCAAACTATCATTGCCAGGCATAATCTTTGGAAACGTCTTCTTGTATCCCTGCAGGCAATTTTAAAGTTGCACAGTGAGCAGCTTATATTTGTAAAAGTTTATTTTGATTAACAGACATTTTTTAAAAAATTTGAGACTTTTTCTATGCATCTTGATGTAAAACATATGTACCTAAAATTGATATTAGGAATTGTACTTGTCTCTTGCTTGTTTATGTAGTATCTTTTTTCTTTTAATAGCACCATTAAATATTACTAGGCTGAAATGTGTTGGCTAATTACGAGAATAAAACCATCTTTTTCAACACTCTAAAACTTGCCTCTTCTCTACATCTCCACCACAATGTGAGCCCATTAATCAAAATTTCTGTTAAAATTCGAACACCATACTTGTTTTTCACATAACTTTTATCAGTAGATAAATTATATGTGTGTATGAATGTACAAACATACAAATATTTATGCATGTGCATATTGATATCTCTGCATTATGTCTTCATAATGTTTATACATTCATGGAGATGAGCAGGGTTTTACATGGGTTAGGAAAGAAAGTTTTCTACTGCCATTGTGGAAACCTCTTATTAAACCTTTAAAAAAAACACAGGACAAAGATGCTAGAAATGAGATAGTTACAGATACTCTCATCATATAATGAATTGGTTGAGTTATATCTGTCAGTTACCTTCCTAAACGGCAAGATTTCAAATGCTCCATGCTAATGCAGCACCCAGTAGGGACAAAGTTCTCTCTCAAAGCATTATTTGACATTTTTATTTATTCCATGGGTCAAAAGGTTTTTGCCACATCCCCATACCATAATACTATTGCAACACTTCCATTCCTCCCTTTCTTTCTCTCAGACTTACCTGTAGTTTAACACATTCAAAGTGTAGCTTTGGCACAGAATACCTCAACTGCCTGTATTAAAAATGCCCTTTAAAAATTCCAAACCTTTGAACTAAAAGAAATATCTCAAGAAGTTTCCATGGAAAGTTCATCTCAGTTGGTTCAATTCAGCTACACATATTAGATGCACCTTTTCAAATAATAGAAAAAAGTGTAAAGAGGTCAGACCCAATCAATACACTTGTTCAAACAGAATTCCAGTCACTGTGATGTATGTACATTTTGTGCTCTCCCTTTGTACTCTGCACTATGAAGAAAGGTTCCTTTTGGTAGTCGGCAATAAAAGTCTTACCCTTTTGAATGCAGCTCGCCAACCAATAGCAATGTTTACAAGGCGAAAGCATACAAGCATCCGCCGCCTTCTCTGTATTGCTTCTAACTATGTAATTCATACACACTACATTAGTAAATGCTATAAAAATACAGGAAAACAAACAGAAATCAAGAAGACCTGGGCCTCAAAAGCATGCGTTCCCAATCTCAGAAGTGTATGTCTTCGTGCTGCTTGCTTTCTCTCTCTCAATTATAATGAAAAAAATTGAAAAGGAACTACATATAAAGTTCCCCTACAACCCCTAATATATTTTGACAAAGCCGTTGAAAGTCAAAAAGCTTTGCAAATTTAAGCTCACTCTTTCTGGATAGATATATTTCTGAGATATAGTGGGCAACACATTTGCCAGAGATGACAATGATTAGCCACACATTATATTGTCTGCAGTTGGCTTAAGATCATGAAGTTTAGATTAGTTTAGAAGAATGTGTTGTATTGTTGATAATAACTGTGAACCTATAGTCACAGCACATCTTGGTCAGAACACAGGCCATATAGCAAGCAAGGTCTTTTCACAGAAGGACCGGGATGCTCCACAATGTAAATAACACTTTTAAGCAGGAGAGGAAGCTGCAAATAAGGAATTCTGGGGTGAATGGGGCAGTGAACATTGCAGACCCTTTCTGTACAAACCACTCTTCCACCATCCTCAAATAGCTTTCTATCTCTTGGGAAAGGAGATCAAGGAAATCAAGGAAAAATACTTACCATGTTTGGGCTGTCCTTTGCAATCCTGTGGATCTTCATCTGAATAATTGGGCAATATCAAGATGCTTACATTAAGGAAATGGTCATGAGAAGGGCTGGTAGTTCTAATTTCCTTGAAGATGTGCTTTTCAGATTGCTTTTTTCACCACAAAATCTTCTGAGGGCCATGACATTGATGATGATCTGCACCCTAACTGGTCCTTTGCTCCTTAAACTCCTTTTAAAAGATTGGCTTCTACCCTACTTTCTGGACAAAGCTCCACCTGGGTTGTCTTGTGTCTGTCTGCAACACACAGGTTTGAATTGGAGGCTGGAGAGGAATTAGTGGGAAGAACAGGCTGGTTTTATAATGTTGTTCTTGTATTCTGCTTTTTAAACTCTGCTTTTAAGAAATCTTCATTGTAGATTCCACTTGATGCAAACAGAATCATCAAGGTCATTTGGAATTTTGGATTTGGGTATTGTCACCACTATTATTATGGGCACATACTGTATTTATCATGGAAAATGTATAGCATCAATAACTGATCTATTTAGTTATATATATATATAACTGATCTAACTGATCTATTTAGCAGCAAGAATCTAATTGTGAGACCATCAGTAATAAATACTGAGTCAAGGCAACTAGTCCCTGAACTGACTGAAGACACGTTTCTCTAGATACCACACTATGTGTGCATTGTCCATTGCTATCTGAACCTCATCCCCCTGTAACAGATAAGACTCCTTTCAACCCTTGGAAAAGTATGAGGTGTTTAAGGACACAGCTCCTGAATTTAGGTAATGCCCCACAATTGTGATCGAAGATACTGATAGTCACTGTTGTATACAGAGCATGGTATACCAAAGTAAGATCCTGATCAAAAGTCAAAAGGCCTACAATGATCTATTGGCAATGGAGAGTCCTCGTCCTCCAGGCAATAAAGAACAAAAATTGTTTTAATGACTGTTGTATCTCCACAAAGACTCTCACTGTTTACTCCTATTTAAGCCTTGATAGCCCCTTTGTCTTTAAGTCACTCACTCCCTCCCCCTTTAAGAATCCTCTCAAGGGTGGAACCTCAATCAAAACCCTTCTTGTTCCTTGAAGTGGAAGGTGAGAAGACAGGAAGGTCAGGAAGGTCTACAAAACAGCATGTCCAGATGGAATTAAGTCAGAGACATTTCAAGTTAAAGTAAAAGTTAATTCAAGTCCAGCATTACTCCAAAGACAGACAGACACCAACAAGAGAAGAAACAGAAGAAGTTAAGTACTTTTGAGCCCCTCTCAAGGACTTTAACTCCCTTTTGAGGACTGTGCCAGCTAGACCCAGAAGGAGAAAGGGGTTGAAGCCTTTTTGATAGTTGATAGTTTGTCTAAATCTCCTCTATCTGTCCCCTGCACAACCAGTTCACCTTCCAAGCAGTTAGATAGCTTGGGGGGTGGGGGTCAGAACAATGACCATTACCATGACTAGGATGGCCTGTGTCAATATTAAGAATCATAGCATTGTTTCAAAGTCAGTGGTGCCTTCTCTGCATGAGTGCTTAATCTTTGAGTTTGTTCTCATTGTTTCAGTGTGTCCTGAAATGACTGATGGTGATGAAGGCTAGCTGAGCCAACTGTTCCAACATCAATGATGATACCAAAGAAAGGCTTTACTTGAGGTGACCTGGGTGCTCACAGCAAAACATTCAGTTCATTCTATGATTAACAAACCATTGGTTCTGACATAATCTTACATGGTTACATAGTACTTGCAGTCCCTTTTGGCCATGTTTGTCTATTAAATCCCAAAGAGATTTTGCACACAGACATCATGGGATTTTATCAGTGTAGATATTGACCATGTTCCAACCTTACAACAATAACTGAAGAGAGCCCATAAGGCAGATGCTTCCAATCAAAAATTGTCCCATAATAAAGAGAACTCTCTCCAATGACAGCAATGTTTACAAACAAATTTTAAAGACAAAGAATTTGACAAAATAAAAATTCTCAACAAAATTTCCAAAAGATTCTACTTTAGGTGTAACCCTTGTGGGAGACAAAGTAGAATTAAAGAGATGGGTTCTGGAACGAGCAGATAAGGAAGAAAGGTCAGGTGATCGCCAAGACTTTTGGCTACCTGCGTTTGATGCACAGGGATCTAGAGGAACTACAATTTACGAAGACAGCAATAAATTCAAATTCCTTACATTAGAGGAAAACCTCTCTCCGCAAATCTGAACCAAGGACAATCATTAGGGAGAAGTAAAAACCAAATCAAATTCAAACCAAACTTAAACTGAATGGAAATTTGATGAAAAATGGTTGAAAATCCAAAGGCAGATCCAATATTATGTTAATAGTTTAATATGTACATATACATTATTCTCAAACTGTTACATTTAAATTAATGTTTTGTTGCAAAATATTTATTTCAACATTTTAATAAAGGCAAAAATAAAATAATTTCATTTTGGCAAAATGTTACAGACTTGACACTGGCAGTTTTCCGTTAGTTAAAAATAGATTGAATTTTCTAAATATATTTCTCAAGAAGAGCATAGCCAAAATAGAGGAAGAGTTTTTAATTAATAATCTTAAACATAGCTGCAGTTATGTATTTTTTTGCATAAGAGGCATAAGTTAGGTGGAAACAGTATTTTTCCTTAAAGAATTTACTGATGGAGAAGTGAACATTAATAAAGTGTTTCTCTTTTGTGAAACTCTTTTTTCCAGTAAGTAGAAAACAAGCCTGAATCCATCTCTTGATTATTCATAATAAAAGAAAGTCTGAAACAGGCCTGTATTACACTGTATTTGCTATTCTTTTAAGAAATGGAGACAGTAGAGTTGAGTCTGAGAAAAAGACTAATGCTAGCATTCACATGAATTTTTCTTATAGAGGTAATTTCTGTGTAAGATATAAATATTTACATCATCAACACATGAAACATGGTGCATTTTGCAAGAAATACAGGTTGATGCACACAAAATTGAAGACCAAGACTGTATCTCCAAAAGAGAAAAAAACTGGTTTTAGTACCAAGCTCTTGGTAGTAGCAACCTCCTCATCTGTTTCTTATTTCCGTATTTCCCACCTGCTTCTGGATGCCTGAATGTGCCACATTTCTTCTGAGCATTCTACTCTACTCTACTCTGAAGCACATTTGTATATCATCAAGAATTCATTTGACTTCTGAAATTAGTTCATTAAATTTGGTGGGTTGCCGTGCAGAAAGTTCATCTAAGCCTCATATAAGGTAACTGGAGGCCTTTTCACCATTGAAAAACAACCCTCTCAGCAAGCAGCATTGCAAACAGAATTCAAATGTGCAGTTCTCTGAGCTCTGACCATTATTTCCAGCTTTTCTACATCTCTTATTTTGGAAAACCATCATGGGCCAAGAACCAAAGATGTATTCTTGTTCCTAAAACCAGTGGAATTAGACCTCCTGCCCTTTGTGAAAACAAAAATCTGTTGTAACAGGCATTTCCAAGATATAATGGGGAGCCACAGAAAGATCTCTGAATCTGAAGATGTAGCAGAATATATTGAAAGTAAATCACTTGATTCTGGTTGCAGAAAAACATTTTGAAATATTTTTTCAAAATTTCAATCTTTACTGTGCATTCTACTTATATTTCAGTTCCTTATAGTAGCGGCCCAAAATAGAAAGGGCATTATGTTTACTGGACTTTCCTGGATCTGATTTTCTGAGACAGCAGAGTTTCCTTTCCCCAATTGTTTGCACCAAAACGTCTCTTCGCAAAACCGTGCCTGGGAAGTTTGTGTGCTAAAAACCTTTTGCGTCATAACTTAGTAATTTAGCAAATAACCATAAAATTGCTAGAAAAGTCCAGTTACATGTTATCTTCTCCACATGAATGCCACTCAAAACTCTCCACACTGAAATCGAGGATCTAGATCTGCAGATCTAGAATCCAGTTTTGTAGATCCAGACCAGATTATCAGACGGAGACTGCCATGACTTAAAAATCTATGTGAATTACAAGCAAAACTAGAAAGCCTTTTGGAGCAGCAGATGGCGATATGATAGTGAAAATGGAAGGACTATTGACAGCACACCCATGTAGAGAGGATAACATATAGCTCCGACATGACAGCTTAAATTATTAAATTTACCAAGAGTCCAAATTAGCATTTTTCATATATTTGTTCTATGTAAAAATGAATGCACTATACCAGAATGTAGAAATACTTTTTACAATGCAATGCAAGTATGTGTGAACTCATTCATTATGAATATATTGGATATTTGCAAACAACTCACAATAGGTCTTAATTCTCATTATTCTAATGGATCTATTAGAGTTTCAATTGGAGTGGGATCAAATCTCAAATTCAAAACAATTGCTAGTCATTATTTATTTCCATTAGTCAATCTTTAGTCTAAGATATAACAAATTGTAAGATATAAGAAAATTAAGGCAGTAGCTGAATTAATAAAGTATAAATAGGCTGTTGTATTTATTCTTTTTTCCTGCTGAAAACATTATGTCTGTGTGTATATATATAAATATATAATTACAATGATACATTCTCTTATCGTTGTATTGCTTACTTTATATAATTCAATTTAAAGTGGGTGATCCACCTTAGATGCAGGACCCAAACGGAGAGGATTCCTATCAAGCTCAAGAGACCAGTTTCCTCACTCCCTGTTTTCTTAAACATGTTGCACAAGGGGCCAAGGGAAATGTGGGTCTTTTGTATTTTTGTACCTGCTATATTGGCACGAAACATGCAGCTCAAACTCAAGGAGTGTGAATAACTGGAATCCAGTATACTAATAACCTTTTACTTCTGCCTGCTGGGACATACAATTGCCTGTTCTAAGAGGAAGAAGAGGAATCATCATTTTATAGATCTACCAGAGTTGGTTGCTGACCTGCACCAAGGACTATTAGAAAGAAGAGAGGGTCCAACATTTTATATTTAGGTCAAAGAAGCTGTTCCTGAATTAGAATAGGGACTAGATTATACCCTAACTTTTTCACTGCCCAGATCCTAAGTTAAAAATATAAAATGTATTTAAAACTTATAACCCAACTTTTGTTAGACTGGACTAGGTTATGCAATAGCACAACAGAGTTCCATAACTATCTCCAAATCCACCAGGGTGTACAATACTTATTAAAACACAAAACTTTCTTTATGTGTTTTGCATCTGCTTTTAGTTTTTAGATGGAGTTTCAGAATCTTTACAATTCTGAATGCCTCAATAACATTCCACCCGATTATGAATCAGTGGTCACAAAAGCATCGTCTGCTCTGAGAAAAATAGAAAAAGACCTCAAGTCACTTCTGCTTAAACACTTTGATGTGCTTTCAAAAATCTTCCTCAGAAATAAAACAGAGCCTGTCTTTACATTATGCACTTGAACTTGATATGAGTATAGCCCTTCTTTTAAAAAAATCTAATATTCTGTTTCTAAAAATACACTGGCTAACAATCCAGTAATTACACCCACAACAATAGAAGTTGAATGCGCTTAACTATGTGGTGCGTTCTGGCCAGTCTCAATATTTTACATTGTACATTAAAAGTGCTGTTTGTATTTTTAAAATGACTAAATGCAGATAAACTAAACTGTTTTCTTATTTGTACAAAATATCTCTTTGCAGTTATAAACAGTACTTATAGCATGTGTTCAAATAAAAAAATATCAGAGAAAGCTAATGTAGGGGAGTTCTTTCTTCATCTTTGTTGTTCTTGTTCAGTAGGTCTTTGTTCACTGGTGTACATCAGAAATCAGCGTTCAGTAACTGCTTTGGCTGATATGAAGGGAAAGACAATGCAGTTAGCCTCTAGACAAGGAGATATACAAGAAAGATAACACCATGATAATGGCGTGAAACACAGATTTTAAGCAAATACTTTATGAAGTTCTACAGCAACTTAGAAAAAGAAAGAATAGGTATTGGCCTTTACATTTGAAATTATTTTTCTCTCTGACTGTAGAGTGCACTTTAGCATTTTTAAAACAAGAAAAAAAATGGGGATTCTTCTGAAAGTCTGTTTACATTAATTTGCTGGCAGAGCTACATTTTTTGAGTTAAACAATGCTGGATGTCAAAGGGTCTGATGGCTCTGAGAAGTCCTCCATGCTGGGGATTCAAATAAAGTTTCACCCATTATCTGCTATGCTTAACAGAAAGCTTTAACTATACATCTAACCATATAGATATAATTCGTAAGAATGTATTAATACACAGGAAAAAGGCACAGTGACTTTTCTTATTCCAAATAATTGTGGAATTTCAGAGTTAAGATGATGACGTAAACCCGACTGCTATTTCAATTAGTGAATACCAAGTGAATCAGTTGCTAAATAATGTCAACATATTTATAAATACCGTTGATCTAATACAAGGGTGGGCAATTGCAGAAGACTAGGTGGCCACATCAGAGCCCCAGCAGACCTTGGAGGGCCTTATGCCAGACTATATTTGAGTGGAAGTCATTTCCTATGTAAAAAAAAGGGCTTTTATTGGGCCTAAATTGATCTGACCCTGGGAGCTACAGAAACATCACTACAAGTGATCCACAGGCCAGACCTTGCTTGCCCTTGATTTAATGGGTAGACTTTGCTTGGTCTAACAACATGCAGCTCCAGACAGAAGGAGCCAACCGGAAGGCTGGAGGGGAGCAATTGAATCCCCCTGCAAAAGACCAATTGGTTCTGGCTGGCATTCCCACCAGTTGGCAAAGGAGAGGGGCTAAAGAAACCTTGCTGCAGGTAGCCCTCTCCTCTCTGCATTCACTTCCCTGCAGCACCTTTGCTTAATTTAATTTAATGGATAGACCTTTGCTTGGTCTAACAATTGGGTTTAGGTTGAGGCTTCTAGAAAGGATTTGTTGTATCCACTCCAGGGATAAAAAAAATATCAATATTCTTAATGGAGTTGGGAACTTATTTTATCAATACCCATAAAGTAGTCTGGATGTGTTGTGAAATCCTTATTATATATCAGTAACATTGTCTCAATTTTTTCCTCAGTAAACCTTTTGATTAAATGTGACGACCATGATAATGAATATAAAGGGGTAATTCTTATCATTTTAGTCCTCATGGCCTGTGCAACCAGTATGACAAACTTTATTACACCATTTGTGCCCTCCTACAGTAAAGCCGATTCCATTTTAACAAATAATATATTAAATTAACTGACAAATCTAAGTCAGTGATAGTGAACTGTTAACCTATGGCCAGAGTTAGAACATAACTAGATTTTACCTCACCTTCTCAACCCTTCCCAATGCACAACAGGGCTAAGAAAATACTGGTTTTTTACCTTTCAGGCACTGCTCCAACTGGGAAATGAAACAACGCCAAAACGTTGAGCTGGTGTAGATACTTTTGGGGCAAACTCATCTCCTAGTGTAAAGTGTACCTGGCAATTTTTTATGTTGTATGGCTAGATTTCCTGACTATGTTGTGCAGAGGAACATATGATAATACCACAGCTGGGAACTAGTCCCCTACAGCAGAATAATTTGATATTTCACTGATATAAATCAGGGCTTTTTATACTTTTCTACTTGCGACCCCTTTCTGCCCAAGAAATGTTTACATTTACATATAAAGGTATGTAGAATAGATGTAAAAATCAAGCATTTACTGATAAGAAATCAGCATTGCAATAAAGTACATCTTGCAGAATCCAGTGCAAACACTGCACAAGAGATTTGTGTGATGTTCAAAACAGCCTTCAGAAACAAAATTTCAGGACTCCAACATTGAGCTAAGGAGAACCCATGTGGGGTCAGGACTACAGTTTAAGAAGCTTAAGACTTCTTCAAACTACTTTCTAAGGTTCAACTATGTTATGCTCTAATTTTTTTAAAAAAAGTACAGGCAGTTCCTAAGTTACAAAGATCTGGAAAATCTGTCTCCACTGAAGCTTTCTCACCAATCTTTGTTTCCACAACATGCCAATTTTTTCAAAATCCAATTATTACAGGGACAAAAAGTGAGGTGAAATCTTCTGAACAGGGATGCAGACAGTCAAACGAACACCAGAGGTGTTAACCCTTCCCTATGCTATCCAAAGCTATCTATATATCAGGAGTTACACTTTAAAATGTACCTGTTCTGACTTACAATCAAATTCAACTTAAGAACAAGCCTACAGAACCTATCTTGTCTGTAACTTGGGGATTGCCTGTACTCGGGATTTAAGACTCTTTCAAAATATCTAGCAAAATTTCTAATACATATCAATAAAGAAAAGTTTAAACATTCATGATTAGATCCTTTCGAAGAAGACACAGCTAAAATGATCAATCGTGACTTTGGAGATAGCATGAGACAGGAGATGCATCTGCACCACAGTAAATAAAGTGCAAATATAGAGAGGAAAATGCAGCAATGTTTGCTATTTTAGGGTAACTATGATTGCCATAGGTATGGTAAATACACATTCCCTAAATTGAAGCAAGTATTTGTTTTATTGAATGCTTTGAACTTATTTGGTTAGGAAAATGACAGAAAGCATTCAATATATATAGTCAATTTTCCATCACTTGTCAATCAATGTGAATTTTGATAAGAGATTTATCTAAGCTTCTGATGCCATGTCTTTAGCCAAACAACAGGCATCAAAATAATAATGACTTTGTAACGGTTTAATTTTTCCAGTTCATGTAATAGGAAATTATTTGTGATACTTTGCATATGCTATGTATTCTCTATTTTTTTGTTTCTGTTTATTTTCTTTGTATAAATATATATGGTGCATGCTGCTACTGAAAAGCCATGTGTAAAAAAATACATTTGAACTTAATATCAATACTAACTTCTCACAGACTCACAGCAATTGCTGGACATTTCCACAGGCTCATATACACTTCATAAGATTTTTTTTTAATTACAAGAGACAGTGACATTTTAGATCGCAAAGGCTTGCATGCACTAATTAGGATTAAATTCACAATGAAAGGCAGCCAGCTTCCAAGAAGGTTAAAGCATAAAATTAATGGCAAAACAGGCAACCAAGAGCAGTTAGTTCTTACTTTCAAGGTGTTTAGACAAATGTGTAGTGAAATCCATTGCTTAAAGGGGGTGGCTGAGGTACAGAAGGTGAGAGTGCTTTAGATGGGTAGGTCAATTGCGGAGCTAGAAGGGATCACACAAAGGAATTAGGCACCGTCTTCTCTGTCTCCCTCCCCATTTCTCTCTCATACACAGATTCACACGGTCATGACTGTAAAACAGCAGGCTCAGGCACATGGAGCTGAAAGCACTTTATGCACCAAAAGCAGTAGAGCAACACTGTGCCAGTGTAAGGGAAATTCTGTACCATGACAGTTCCATAAGAATATCTACTGAAAACTCATCATATTTGGTTTACTGAATTGAATCTGCCGCAAAAGATAACAAAGAACTTTCTCTTCTGATCTGCAAAAATGTCATGCAGCAGTTCTACTATCCTCACTAAATAAATAACTTGAAAAAGGCACGAGTTACAGAATGAGTGATATGGTTGCAGCAGCAAAATCCACATTTGTTATGAGACACTAGATACCCTTTCATACATGGATCACTCATGTGTCTTTCTATGTATTTGAAGCAGAGGCACATATCCCAAAGTAGTGAAAGGAAAGAAACACCTCAATCTGCTGCATAAAAGTGGCTGAAGTCTCTCCCTAACGAATTCAGGAAGTCTCATTTATGAACCTAAACATATTATTATAATATTTGCTTGCTTGCTTGCTTTTATCCCAGCTTTCTTTCAGTCCAGGACTAAAATTAGCTTACAAAAGTTAAAAGATACAGAGCTAAAAACACTGACATTGTACAGATGTTAGAAATATAATTAAACTATCAATATACAGTAAGACTTATATTTTCAGGGATATGTTCCTGGCTGGACTATGGTTACATGAAACCATGGATACAACCAAATGCCACTGAATTACCCCACTTCCAATTCTAGAATCCCAGAGTTGAGTTTGGGACCTAGATAGTTCGAAAGAGATATCCTCCTCTACAAATTTGCTAGGTCCTCTAAGGCAATTTGATGGTAACTTGCCAGGTTGCCTGGGGGACCTAGAAAATTCCCAGAGAGGCCATTTTCCTCTGGAACATAGGATCTTCACCAAGAAGACACTTTATGTTTCTCACCAGAGAAAATGTTAGAGGGGTGGGGCAGAGAGAAGGGCCTCCCCAGAAGATCTTAATATATGGGCATTGCCATAATGGAAAACAGGATCCTTCAGATAACAAAGACTTGAGCTTGTACAGGACTTTCTAGGTTGTAACCACCACTATGTTCCTGAAAGCAAAGGGGAAGCCAGCCAAATGTTGCAACAGAACAGGACAGCTGTATGTTCCCTGAAACATAGTGTTGACTTTCAGTTTTCTGAAGTGTTGACTTTCTTTTTGAGTTATTTTTGAAATAGGATAAAGGTCTTTGTAATCCCTTTTTAATGATTTCTAAAAAATTAAATTTATAAATCAATATTTATCACCGTTGAATAAAACGAGGAACTGAATCTTATTGCTAGGTGCTACTACTTCTGTGAATACCACTGATCTAGTGGAACTACTCTAGTTGAGAGCAGCTATTGAGTTTAGTTCCAGGTTTGATATTTTGAGGGATTGTATTATGTTGTGGTTCAAAACTGTTGCTACTTATGTAGAGAAGATGATAGAAACAGAAATGGTCTACAAAACAGTATGCTATGCAAACTCTAAAGACCCGAGCTATTATGGATTAAATATTGCCTCTGGTATGTTAGAATAATAGAATAAGAGGTTGGAAGGGACCACAAAAGCCATCTAGTCCAACCCCTGCCATACAGGACCCACTCTCAGAATAATCCTGCAAAATAGTAATCCAATCTGTTTGAAGGAGGCTCCACCCCCCCTCCAAAGGCAGTCTTTTCCACTGTGGAACTATACTTATTTATCAGGAAGTTCTTCCTAACAAATATGCAGAATCTCCTCTCTTGCTATTTGAATCCACTGGTTATGTCCTAGTTTCTGGAACAGCTGAACATAAGCTTGCTTCATCTTTAACATGGCATCCCTTCACCTCTGTCTTTTCCTTTTCAAGCTGAACATTCCCAGTTCCCTCATAGAACTAGTTTTCCATACCATTTACCATCTTAGTTGCCCTACCTCTTTTTAAACTGAAGTGTCCAAAATTGGACACAGTAATCCAGGTGAGGTCTAACAAATGCTCAGTACAGTAGTACTTATTAAATCTATGGATCTAAAGATTCTTGTTGATACATTGGCCTCTTTAACAGCTACATCACTGACTCATGTTCAGCTTGTGGTCTGCTAAGATTCATAGATCCTTTTCACATATACTGCTGTCAAGCCAAATGTCACCCATTCTATATTTGTACATTTCATTTCTACAGCCTAATTTGTCCTTTTTTGAAAGTAAAGTATTTCAGTACAGAAGGAACATAAAATCTTACAAGGCTATGTCAGGAGAACATACAGACATATTCATAGTTTTATGAAAAACTGAGCAATACCTGCCACCTCCTTGCTCCGCTGAGAGGCTTCAGAAGCCAGTGCATATGATATGTTAATGATGCGTTCTTGCTCTTGTAACTGTGAGTCTAAATTTGTAGAGATGTGATTGTCCTGAGCTGGAAGCTGTAGATTGTGCATACTATGGCAAAAAATGGGGAGGGGAGAAAACTCTTAACTCTTGTCTTAACTATGAGAAAGTAGAGGATCAGAGGTAACTGCCTCAATAATAGGAAAGTACAACTAAAAAGCTGAATATTGAGATACATTGCTTTAGCTGCAGCAGCATTAGCTAGCCCTTGTATCACAGAAGATAGAGCTAATCTTCACATTTAAGCTATAAAAGAACACTGCCAAAGATAAAAAGTATATAAAGGCTTTGCCTTCACTCTAATTATATGCAAAATAGAAGATATCCATATTACTCTGCCATAGTAAAAAATGAACCTCATCTCTTTAAGTGTATTACACTACTGATCCTTTTCTATTTAATTTCAAATATTAAAAATAAATAGGAGTAAAAGATAGATTATTAGAAATCTAACCTGGACTTGGTAAGAATATTCTTTATTTTTTCTGCTGTACGGTGCCTTGCCGCTAACTCTTCTGGGGTGAGAGGTTCTTCTGGCTCCAGCTCAACGTAACGCTCTGGAATTGCAACCTTTTCAGGCTTTGACAACTGGGGAAATTATTATAAATAGTTACAGTAGTATGTTATGATCAACTGAAATAAAACTTTTCAGATCTACAAAAAGAAGGGGGAAAGTGCAACCCCAGCATTTGAACATTTCCTTTCTCCTGATGCCAGCTTGTGTGACAATTTCTGAATGTTCTTTTCTTGAAAATGATGCTTTTTTGGGGGGGGGGGGAAATCCCAATATATAGTATTGTGCTATAAACTCCTAGAAAGTCTAGAACTATAAAATAAACATTTAATTTTCTACAAACACTAGCCTTAACTATTCAATGGCTGATTTTACTAAAATATTACCCAATATCAACAATTAAATGGCTGTTGGTGTTGTTGTGTAGTTTCCAGCCTACGGCAACTCTAAGGTGAACTCATTATGAAGTTTTCCTGGCAAGATTTGTTCAAAGGGGATTTGAATCTGACTTCTTCTGCAGCAGAGAGAGGATAACATGCCCAAAGTCACAACATAGGTTTCCATGGCTGAGCAGGAGTTTCAACCCTGATCTTCCAGTGTCCGAATCCTGTACTTAAACCAGTACATAACATTGGTTCTCTTCAATTGGTATTACCACAGTGTGCAAATATAGTATTTCCTTCTTTTTATCCAGAAATTTGAATATTCCCTAAGGGCTGCATGAACAATGCTAGTTTGATTGTGATTTTGAAACACTATTTTACCATTATTCAATTAAATAAGACTAGGTGACAAAATAGTTTTAATGAACTATGTGTGTTTAGAAACAAAGAGGCTGTGAACAGGGAATATAAAATGGAAATAGCTCCTCATTTCCTTCTTATGAAGGGGAGGTCTTTTTACAATTGCAGACCTTCACTGATTAAAGTTCAAGACTTGAATGCAGAGTCAATGGCAACATAAAAAGCCTGCCTAGGTTTCCAATTAAAAGTGGTAGGATTTACAGATATTTCAAAATCTAATTGCTATTTTAAAAACAAAACAGTGTCCTTACATTCAGCATATTCCCCCTTCCATTTCTTCGTTTTACAAAGAAATGACATTCTTCCTTGGGACCACCAGATGGTGCTATAGCTTTCAGATATGTCCTTAGGAAAACAAATTTCATTATCCTTTTATTTTCCATATAGTTTATCTGTAGTACCAAATGTTCTTTTTTGGGAGAACACGTAGAAGCCATTGTGCACTCCATTTTCAAATGAGTCACCATTTGAAATGCTGCAGTTGGTAGGGACTCTACACACTGACAATGCATATTTTGCTCTATGGAAGCACTAGGCTAGAAAAGACTAGCACTTGACATGCACTTTATCTCCTCTTCTCTAAAAACACATTTTAGACTTCAATATTCAGGATGTCTCTCATATAATTAAACTTTATCCCCATTAACTGGCGTACATCCTTCTCTGCCAGAATAAGCTCTTTCTCCTCTCAAAACAAAAACAGGAATTAAATTGTTTTTTTTCCAGCTAGACTAGGTTGAAATAGTTCCCCTATATTTTAAAAAAAACTGACAGAAAGGAAAAATAAAGATTTCAATCATTGGTGCAATCTGAAAACCGAAGACCTTGCAGGAATCATGTGGCCCACCTAACCCCATTTTGAAGTCCCCCAGGAACCCCTCACCTCAAAGGAAAACCCACTTTGCCAAATCACTGCCATTTTGTCTAAAATGAAAATGAACCATATTTTGTGCCTCCATGTCTCTCAAAAATCCTGATTTTCTGACAAAAATACTGCCATCCACCCTCTTTGGAAGACAAAGAGGAAAAACAGCTTTAGAGCAAACCTGGCTTGATCAATCTCCTCCCCTGTACACCTGATGCCCTTGCAAAATGCCACTCTGACGACTACATCCTGGTTCAGCTGTATTGAGGAAATGGGTACTTCAATCCAGGCAGTGTGGAAGGACTGGGATAGTGCCAAAGACGGGAAATAAACAGTTCCTCTGTACAAAAGAAATGACACTGTTTTATAAGGCAAGAGTTCTGGTCAAGGAAGAGACAAGTGGGCGGGTTCTGTTACACTAATCTGAGAGTTTCTTTGCTTTCTCCTCTTTTAAATTAGGAGAAAGGTATTAGCAATGGTGGCAGAAAAATGAGTGATGCCACTCCTGAGACTTTCTGACTGTGTCCACCTCTAATTTGTATATATGGTGAGAAGCAATTTTTGACAGAAAAGAACTGACAAGTAGTAGCCTTACCTCTCTGCTAATATCCAATTTGTAATCTTCAGGTTCTAGGTCTGCTTCTGTCACTGACACAGGCTCTATTTTTACCCAGTTATTCTCCTCTTTCTGTTCTGTGCGCATTGCTCTTTCCAGCAGCTGCAAGTCAAATTCTTGCTCCCGCCTCCACTAATAACAGATAGGAAACAATTACAGGTTTGAATATTACAACTAATAAATAGTGCAGAAATGTTCACTCCCATTACCTCCAGCTCTGGACTGATGACTGGAAAAGTAGACTTACCACTACATTTGCTTCTGGATTTTCCTTGATGGAGTACTCATCCTCTCTGACCAGCAGAGGGTAATCTAATCTCAGCAAACAGCTTTCAGGAGACAGGTTAAACTAGTAGCCACAAATATTTTTTTAAAAAACATGATGCAAGAGCAACTATACTAAACTAGAATAATAAAAAATTGAAGCATGAATAAATAAGGTCTATCACTAGAAATAGTACAGAGAAATTCAATATATTCAAACTCTGTATTTTATTAGTATGGAGAAATCAAATAGTGGCGATCTTGATTCAGAAGCTTTTAAAATAATAATTTAGAAGCTGTTCCACCTGAGCCCAAAAAAAGGAAATCTCTTTTACAAAATGGGGCATTTAAGGAGGCAAGTACTAATATGCTGAGATATTCTCTATATGTGCTGAATAAATATGCAAGAAGAGGATTTGTGTTAGCTCTATCTTCTCCATCTCTGGTTTTGTGGCAGAAGATGGTGTGAAGCAGAGAACCATTGATTTTGCTCATTTTGGGGGTAAAGAGTGTTTTCTCTTTGTCTTCATACACATCAGCCTCTACAAGCAGACAGTGAAAAGTGATGAAATCAGAAAGGGCAGGGCTGACTATGGTTAAACTTTGAAAGAAAACAAGGGGAACAAAGAAGTTAAGTGAAATAAATACAAAGAGAGAGGTCTTTCAGACTAACAAGAAGCTGTGGTCAGAAGAAAAATTGTGAAGATAGACAGATGCCTGTCTGCCAAGGGAGATGACAGACACCTGACAAAAAGGCTTTGGTTCTGATTCACTTATGCTCCACTTCTAAGCACATTTACTCAAAAGTTGTTCCTATTTAAATCAGCAGGGCCTATTTCTATCTATATGTGTTAAGGCTGAGAAATAAGATTTTCCTGAAGGGGAATACAGCTAAAACTGCTGGTTTTAGAGAATGAGTACTCCATGTAGGTTCACCTTCTAGAGAAAATGATTTGCCTTAACTCTGTTAAACAACCTGAACAAATTATGAGCCAAAGTGATGTAATGAAGAAATGCTAGTACTGTGATTGGTTTGCAGATCTGCTCCGTAAGTCACATGAGCTAGCAAACTGTCCAATAAAACCAAATAATAGTCATCATTTTTTCTAACATTTCTTTTTTTTAAGATGCAGTCCATAATCATCTATACATTCTTTCCATTTGAAGTACTTTTGAGAGTGATTGAACTCTGTGTATTCTAGCCTATGCAATTTTCTTCAAATGTGCTATTTATCTGAAGGACACATGAACATATAGTAAATAGCTCAAAATTTATATTTTGTATATGATAAGGATAGCTTAAATGTGATGTACCTTATAAAAACATACTCAAATTGAAATACTTATTTCATACACAAATCAGTCAAGTGACTTGACACAATAAACTTGGAACAATTACAAAATAAGGAAAGGCTTGAATGAAAGAACTGCGTTTTTTAAGTTTTTAATTTAAGTTTTAAAATATTTCACAGGGGTTCCCTCTCAGATGGATATGCAATTTCAACCCAATCTACAACCCAGAGTCCTACAGGCCCAGTGAAGCTTAGGTCCTTTGGACAGGCATTGCTTCCACAGCCTCCCATCACACTAGATGGCCAATTGAAGGATGGCCAACTGTAGTGTTTAACACAGCAAGTAAGCCTATTTTCCAATTAAGCCCCTGGTGGTGCATTAGGTTAAACCCTTGTGTTGGCAGAACTGCTAATCTGAAGGTTCGGTTGCTGACCTGAAGGTTGACAGTTTGAATCTGAGGAGACAGCGGATGAGCTCCCTCTGTCAGCTCCAGCTCCCCATGCGGGGATATGAGAGAAGCCTCCCAACAAGGATGGTAAAACATCAAAACATCCGGGCGTCCCCTGGGCAACATCCTTGCAGACGGCCAATTCTCTCACACCAGAAGCAACTTGCAGTTTTTCCAGTCACTCTTAACACAAAAAAGCCAATTTTCCAAAGAGAAGCAAAGCAAGCCTCAATGAGTTTCTGTAGCTCTATGGAGAACCCACAATAGCTATCTGGATTATAGGGTGTAAAGTTCACAAAGATGAATGGATAATGTGCTCCCAAACAACACCACAAATATTTTATATGGTCACGCATATGCTGAACCACCAAATCTTATCATGAATGTGCAGCACTGCAATTTGAATATATTTCCCCCAGTATTCTTAATGTTATGCAAAGAAGTTTGCTGACGAGAGACAGGATATGTTATGACAGATTATTAACAATTATAAAGAGGAAAGCATTATTTTTAAACCCTTTGACTCAATATAGGGTTGGATCAAGAATTCCCACTAGCAGAATTCCACTTTCAGAATGTTTCCACTGCAGCCAGAAATGGAGGTGATGTTTGCTCTTTTGCCCTTTCTGCTACAGTCCCATGTCAAACTGCATTGGAAGGTTTTGGATGTTCCTCTAGAACAGGCATGGGCAAACCTTGGCCCTCCAGGTGTTTTGGAGGGCCAAGGTTTGCCCATGCCTGTTCCTTTCGGCTGTTAGGAATTGTGGGAGTTGAAGCCCAAAACACCCAGAGGGTCGAGGTTTGTCCATGCCTGCTCTAGAACAATGTGGGAAATAGCAGAGAAAGAGGCAAAGAAATAATCAAAGAACATTGCAGAAGCTTCCACTGGATAGTATTCCTTTCCCTTTGTTGGAAGAACCCTTTAATTCATGGAACCCCAGTGATAGTGCTTTGTAGAGAAAAACAGTATTCATGCACAAGCTCTTGACTTTCACTCAAATCATATTTAATTTTTCATCTGTTAGGAATACGAATCCTGTGGCTTAATTTTTAAAAAGCTTCTACTCAAATAAAAATGGGAGGACTTGTTCAAATCTTCACGGGGAAAACTAGAATCTTTGTCACAATTAGAGTGCCCTGTAACCAGATAGCTACTCAATGTTCAAACCAGGCCTGATTGCAAGAACATGTATCATATAAACAGAATATTCTAAACTAAGTTTATTCTGTAAGGAAAAAAACATGAATTCAGTATTATGAAGCAGGTTTATTGGCATTGATACGGAGTCGTTTACATCAAAATTAAATGACAAATCCATGTATTTTGTTTAACATTATAATGTCATACTACATTTTAAAAGTGTTCATTTAAAAAAATCAGTGCATTGTATTAAAAGTAGATTTACACATATAATGTATGCAATGGTATAAAATGTGTACACCAATTATATATATTGTTTTCTATTCGGGATGTTATATTATTATCGTGCTGTAAATTGTGCTATCAAACATTAATTTTTGTGCACTGGAGTCCTTTGGATAAACCTCCAGGAAACTTTATCTTCTGGGCAAAACTGTGCCATTGTTGTTTCTTATAGCAAGAACACAGATCAACATGGCATGCAAATAAGTAACATTATTTGTTTAAATTGTTAAAAAATTATGAAATGTTTGCATTAGAAATAAGTGTGTAGAAAAGCAATACAATTGTTGAAGATCAGATTTAAATTCTGCTACTAAAAAGCATGAATATGGCAGAAATTTATTCTTTCAAAATTTTAAATTATTTCTTAATAAAAATGAGATGGGCAAAGATTTAAATCTGAACCCATTAAGTCCTTAAGAGTCCATTTGGTTATTTAGTAAATTAATAACTTAAATATGAATTGCAAATTACTGAAACTAAACTATTTAAAATGAGAACAAAAAAGTTAAAGAGTGCTCCTTGCAACAAAACAGGAAAACCAGCAGAAATTTGATAAAAAGCTACTAAAATGCAATTAAGCCTGGCAGAAACTGAGTAGTCTAGTTAGAAATTATTGTAAATAATTAGAAATTTGAAAACAAACAAACAAAAAGCCATTATGTATGATGAGTGACAATTCTAAAAGCAAGAGACCTTGTGCAATGAATTAAGCAGGTGATGAGCAACTATAGTTCTAATGCACCAAAAGCAGAAGAAAAAACAAAATATTAATGTTGCAGTGACTGTGTAAATCTTTCAGTAACATAAGCATACCATTATCCTGAACAACAAGGAGGCCTGTTCCATTTAAGACCAAAAATCCATAATCTGTGTCATAAGCTTTCATGGACCAAATCACAACCAAAGAATCAAAGGAAAGCAGAATATTGCTTGATTATTTCAACAAAATGAGACCAATAGGTCATGCTATCTGTAGATGTATTACAATGCTATGCAGAGCAGAAGAGACTACAGGATCCAATTGAAATGAATACAGATGAAATCTGCATGAAGTACACATGGGAACAGACTTGGCATTGTAATTAGCTACACATTGTTAATGTGGCTTGTTGTTTCTTGTGTTTGCGGACAGGATTTCCTATAAGCTTTAAAATTGGGGGTACCAGGTTAGAAAAGATTGCAAACTCATGGTTCAATGAAAGTATTTCAGAGTTAAGAACCAACTTGAAGCCACTGAACTGAAATGCATTAGTAGATCTGTCACTTAACAAAGTTTTGGAATGATTAGTTCACTCTTGGGGGAAATTATCATTCTATTTATCTACTATTACATAACTAGGAGTGGTTCAAAACCACTCCCACACTTAACTGAATTTGTAATTGCACGTCCTAGGAATAACACTGTAGGTCATCTACTGTTATCAGTTGCATCATTTTACCCACAGGCCTCACTTTATTTAAAAGTAGAAAGCCCTTCAATATTTATAATACCCAAACCTAGCTTGTTGAGACAAAACTGGACAATACGTTAAATGCATGAGTGCATTTAACTAGTCTGATTCATGTTACACAGCACAGTGTGTAGGGGTGTGATTAAAATTGAGAATGGGGGATTGGGAAAACCCCAGTGAGAGTGAGAAAATGGAGATTCTGACCAAGAACAAATCCCAGTTTTGGTGGCTGAGTAGGGTGTGTAGGGGAAGTTCTAGGGATTTCCTGCTGGTAGTATTAAAATGACCTTCTGCCTTGACTCTTAGCTGACCACTTTATATATCTCCTCGCCTAAGTTCTAGTTCCCAAAAACATATGCTATATCACATTTGACTGTCTTTGTCATTTTCACTGGAGTTACCCTGGGATTTTTCAAAATTCTAACAGATTGATTATGGTCTAGCACACTCTTACAGCTTTTTTTCAGAAGTGACACTTAGTTTTGTTTTTGGAATATCTAGTGGATATTATTCAAATTTAAAATCCACAGCAAATATCATATCCATCCTTTTTTGTACTCTCTTTTGATTTGGGAGACATTTCAAAAAAGGACAAATTCATAGGATCATTTGGAAAATGCACCATGATTTGTTAAATTTCAGACTTCAAAATGACTTACATTCACTTAACTGTACATTGGATTTAGATCAAATATGTATGTGTGCCTTTGAGTCCCCTGTTGACTTATGGTGAACCCATGAGTTTCACAAGTTTTCTAAGGCAAGATATACTCAGAGGTGGTACTCAGTTCTTTTCTCAGAAATATAGCTACAGCATCTGGTACTTATTAGCAGTTTCCCACCCAAGTACTAATGAGGGTCAAACCTACTTAGAAGCTAAGCAGGTGGAATCTGGGGTATTTAAGACTAACTGAAACCAAATATTGGAAGAAAAACACATCAAATTCAGATAAGATTGCTTCCATGTAAATATGCTTAAGACAACAGCCTGGTACTTGATCCTAAACAGAGTAGTTGCTACCCAAAACAATGCTAAACATATCAGCGAAGCATGCAGAAAGTATTTCATCAGTGCTTCTTTTACAATTATTATTGCTAAAAACAATGCAACCTCTCTCTTTTGGTATTGGAGGTTGCTGTGGTAGAAATGGTAAGTGGCATTCTGCATACACATGTCACTTCTTTGGATTAGGTCATTCCTTGGAAGCAGATCCAACTATAATCAAAAAGGGCTATTTTGGTTAATGACTCTAAATGAATCCACATAAGTTTATATTTAATTCTGGATTTAACCTTTGAAATAATTTATTCTTAAATAACCAAATGCCAGGTTTTGCTAGAATAGTTTAGGCCCCTTAAACATAAATTATAAAGGGATATTAGTAGTTGTATAAACATTATTAATTTTTTCTATTTTAATAGATTATTTATAAAATTTGTCAAATGCTCTTTTAAAAAATCTTTTATTCAACAGAACCATAGATACTAAATTTGCTAAACTTACAATCTATATCTTTATCTATATCTACTCTTAATGCACTATCTATCATCATTTATGGGGCTCATTCCTTTATGGCGCAATCAGAAAAAAACCCAGCAAGTGAATTCTGCTTTCATAGCACAGAGTCAAAGGGGGAGGAAGGAGAGCAGCCAATACTAGCCCAATATTCACATCTGAACGCATTCTGAGAAATTAATGTTTTTCTTCCTATTTTTCTCTTTTGTCAACTTACTTCTGCACCTGCTACATTACGCTGTGACTACTTATAGCTGAAAGCCATTTCCTGTTATTCACACTCCAGAAATTGCTATTAACACTACAGTATAATTAAATAATACAAGGAGTCATGCACTCTTAAATAAAAGTGCTTACTAGAGAAGCTACAGATCACATTTTTAGTCTAGTCCTTTTAAGGCATGTCTAACATACTGAGCCTATGTCTGCAGAAAGTGGCCGGGCAAATGAACGTGATGAGGCAGACTGTCTTTCTCCTTGGCCAAGAGTTCTCTTGCGTTCACGAACTAATGCCTTTTGATGTCGCTTCATTCTTTCTAACTGTTCCTCAGCACTCATCTTGCCTCTTTGGTGGTCTCCGGAGTATAAGCGCTCCAAGGCACTCTTTGGTCTTTCCTGTTAAATGTGACACACAACACAAACAATTAATACTTTTGAAAATGTATTCTAGCACCATGATTTCACATCAGTTTGGCCTCTGGGTGATTTCTAGAAGGTCGGAGAGGATGTCAGAAATGCAGCCTAACACTGCCTGGACACTCCTTGCTTCTTCTGACCATCAGTTGGCTCTGGAGATGAGAACAATGGGTTCAAATTACAAGAAAGGCAATTCCAACTGAACAATAGAAAGAACTTCCTAACTATAAGAGCTTTTGAACAGTGGAATTCACGGCCTCAGAGTGTAGGCTTCTTCTTTGAAGGCTTTTAAACAGAGATTGGATAGTGATCTGTTGGGGGTTCTTTGATTGTGCTTTTCCTGCATGGTAGGGGGTTGTACTGGATGGCTGGTGGGGTCTCTCCCAACTCTATGATTCTATGAACTGGTTATGGAGACACATGTCAGTAGCTGACTAGTAAGTTGTATATGGTGGCCATTGCACAAAGGAGGTACTACATATCTCCCTCCACAACCTTAAAAAGAAGTGCACAGTCATAAATGGAATTTACTCCTACTTATGTCACCAAGAGAAGTCATATTTAGGATTTCACACTTGCTGTTGTTACATTCTTGCATATTCATTTTGGACTTACGGCAACCCTATGACAGGGTTTTCTTGTCAATATTTAGGAACAGGAAGTTTTCCATTTCCTTTTTCTATAGCTATAGCAAGGATCCTCTTGTGAGTTTCTGTGCCTGAGCAAAGATTGAAACTCTGGGCTCATGGAGTGAACACTCAAATCACTACATTGTGCCAGTTTTCAGATTTCACCCTACAGTCAGTGTTTCTTCTTTCAGTGCAAAATGAACAAGATAAACTCAATTTCCTTCATGTTTATAAGCCGCTCCGAGTCCCCTTTGGGGTGAGAGAGAGCAGGATATAAATGTAGTAAATAAATAAAACAACATTTTGCAACAATAAGAAAAGCAATATTGGATTAACATTTAATAATGAAATAATATAACTTGGAGTTAGAGTCTTTAACCTCCCCTTTAACCTCAGACATCGTCTGGACGGTCAGAATGGATAATATACAATTTTGACAATTAAAACTGAAATCAGTATAAATTGTAATTTGAAGTGGCACTTGTAACCATATCCATGTTTGCTCCTGTACTTGAGATATATTCTGAGTTATCCATCTAGGAGAATTATCTTAAATTTTAGTGTGCTATAAAATATTAAAATAAAACATATCTAAACTAATAAGATTGTTCAGAAAGGTTGAGCAACCATAAACACATACCTTGGAACCATCTCTTCGAAGTGTTGCATAAGATGAAACTGTGAATGACTGGTGTAATCTAGACGTTGAGCCAGACAATCCTTGCCAAAGGAAAAAGAATGGCAGAATCAAGACTGTAATGTAGAAGCAACAGCTGCATTCCTAAGTCCAGAATTAGCTCTATCTAAATAGATTCACCAAAATGAACTGAACTTAAAATAAAACAGATAATTTTATAGGAGATGTATTGTATTTAGCTATAGATTCTGGTAGCACCCTTCCCATTCCATTTAGGTACCACAGGAATCGGGATACAGGATTTTATTTTATTAGAATACGAATCATATGTTCGACTAATTCACTATGATGTGAACCCAAGAAATTTGAAAGATTTCAGATTATTCTAGTTAGTCTTCTTTACTTTGTTGCACTACAAACTCCTCATCTTAAAGTTTATTAGGCTGCGTCCTATGCACCTAGAAAAATACATCTGATTTGCTTCTGAAGTGTGAATTGAAAATGTCATAGCAAATATCAAGAAATAGGAATCTGAAGTAAAACACACAAAGAAGAGCAAGTCAGATAAGCAGGAAGATGTTGAATATATCTTACACAAAGTTGCTGATAGGATTTTATTGGTTTTAAGTGAATGAAGAATATTTTTTAGGGTTCAGTTTGCCCAACTAAATCAAAACTTTACCAAAAAAAGTCTTTTGGATTTTTGATTTATTTTTTTTGTTATCATAAAAGACTGGGTCATCACCACATGTGAACAGAAATAGAAAAAAAAGTTGTGCAAGAAAATAAGAAAAATGTCATCTTGGGTATGCATGCTGGGAGGGTCAAAAGGTGCAGTTCATTACATCAGGAGCAAGAGGAGTGATTTTTCCCTCCAGGTCAAACCGTTTTGAAACTCTGTGTGTTTTGTTTCCCCTGCATTGTGACTTACTTGAAATGCTACATAGTTTTATTCAACTCTTCACTGAATTGTACAGTGAACTTTTGGTGAGGACCACCACAATTAACTACAGCTCTCTGATTCTAGGTTATCATAATCTGAAATATGAGATTAATCTGATAGGAAAAGGAATACAGGGTGTGCCAAAAGTCATGCCCTATTGACAATTTATTATATTTTATTATCATTATTATTTGTTACAGATTGTTAAACCATGGCTTATAAATTAACTAAAGGAAGAATTGAGATACTACATGATGGTCAATTGTTGAAGAGTAAATTATAATGATTAGAGAAAATGTTACTTAAGAACGTTCAAAATAAGAAAATAGCTACCCAGTACCACAAGTAGTTACAGAGAAAAAGGGGAAGTTATAAAAAGAAGAAGAAAAGGGAATCATTTCTGTTTTTTGTATTTATGAACTTGTTTTTGAGAAGACCATATCAAGAAGTAGATGGAAGTCAAGATACCCATAATCTTTCTTTTTTTGTTGTTTGTTTTTATTTTCGCCTTTTCTCATTTTTTAAATGTTTTTGGCCTCTTCCCCTCTTCTTTTTATATATTAGATAAAACAATTTTGTGTTATTAATAAAAATTATTTTTTAAAAAAGAATGTTCAAAGGCTATGTGTCATGAGTACAAAAGTGTTTCGAAGAAAATGGCAGCCAGTTTGAACATTTAGTTTAATGTACTGTATATACTAAATTGCCTACCAGGCATGACTTCTGGAACCTTGTACAATGAAGGTTTATGCATTAAAGATGGGGTTGGATCAGGATGTTCCCATTCTTTTAAATAATATCTGGAGTCCCAATGCAGCCACAGATTAAAAAAGAGGAAAAACGAACTGTCAGTAAGTTCTTGAAATCTCTAAGCTATACACCTTCAAAGCTGTAACCATCCATACTCCTATGAGATATAGATAAGTCATCTCTTGACCTACCTCTGGTAGGTAATGTTTGGTATCTACCATCAATACCTAGCAATCCAAGGGAAGGTTGATTCAGCTCACTGCCTATAGTTGCCAATTCAGGTTCGCTCACATATGAGCGGAGTTCTACCTATACAGATAAATACTTGATTAAATATAATTGCAAAGAAACATTTTTACAATTCTGTCGAGAGACAACTGTCTCCTAGCAGTCTGAATGTATTGGATGATACCATAGATACAATAATGTTTGACACAGTATAAAACATTTCAAAATCTGTGGCTTAATGCTGAATAACAGCACCAAGAGGAATTAAATAAACCAGATGTAAAAACCAAAACAAGTTTTTTAAAGGACAGCTACACCAATTTATCACTCTTAGGAAATTCTAGAGATCAAGACTTTTTTTCGTGCTTTTGTATCTTTCAGAAGGCTCTTCTCACTCCTGCTATCTCACTGCTGGTTCACTTCAGAAAGTCCCTGAAGATTCTGATGAGTGAGCCAGAAATTATATTGTTCTAAGCAGTGTTTTCAAACATTTGTAACAGGAGTACACAATTCATAGCCCGTCTGATGTTACTGGACAGAAAATCCCATCAGTCTACTTAGCATAGCCAATGGTGAGAGATCCAGGGAGATAAAAGTCCAGGAACAATATACTTTACCCTTCCCTGATTTAGAAGTATGAATTGTGTACTCCTAATTGTGTACTTCTGATATCTATGAATGCTCTTCTACAGATCATATTTTAGTGCTAAGTGAGAGGCAAAACATACAGAATTATTGTTCTTCTAGTAGCTAAAAGTAAAGGTTTTCCTCTGACATTATGTCTAGTTGTGTCCGACTCTGGGGTTGGTGCTCATCTCCACTTCTAAGCCAAAGAGCTGGCTTTGTCAGTAGACACCTCTTAGGTCATGTGGCCAGCATGACTGCATGGAGCACCGTTACTTTCCCGCAGAAGTGGTACCTATTGATCTATTCACATTTGCATGTTTTTGAACTGCTAGGTTGGCAGAAGCTGGGGCTAATAGTGGTAGCTCACTCCGCTCCCCATATTCGAACTCCCAACTGAGTTCAGTAACTCAGCAGTTTAACCTGCTGCACCATCAGGGGCTCCATTGTTCTTCTAAATACATTTATTTGTTTCCTACCCTTTTGCCAGTCTGGGATGTAAGGAGGTTTGTATAATGTAAAACAATTAAGAATTTACATTTTATAAAAGTTATAAATATAATTATACTATTAGTAGAATTAAAAATAATTATAATGATTTATAATTATAAGAGTCATTTAAAGAGTGATTACACAATTAACAAAGCCAAGATACTAAACATTAGAATTCATTAAAAGATCATATACAAACCTTAAAAACAGTATGGTACAGCATTAAAACCCTACCTCACCCAGTTTTTAAAAGCCTGATGACATGAAAACATTTTGACTTGCTGATGGAAGGACAGCAAGGATAGGGCCACCCTGGCCTCCCTAGGGAGGGAGTTTCAAAGAGACTGTATCTAGTCTGGCCTCTAAGTCAGAGTGAATCTGACCAATTTTATCTACAAAGTGGTGGGCAAATTCTTCAGAGTGGGCTATATGATACATTTCAATATAATTGATATGGACTGATACACTGGTGAAGCTGTCCTATTTGTCATGGCTGCGCACTTACCCTGTAGTCTCCATTCACATACTGTCCTAGTTCACGGTCTCGCTTCCTTTCATCTGACTGCCGTTTCAAGCCTCGTACTGATGTGTGCCTGATGACTGTGGCTTCCCTTGGAAGGGGAGGTACGGCGGGTGGGGGGTCATCTGGGTTATACAGTTGTGGAAGGGGAGGTCTTGGTGGCGCTTCATCTTCCTAAGGTTTAAAAACCAAACATATGGTTCAGAATTGCCTTTAAACAACAGCACAATTTTAATACATGCAAAATGACAAAAGAACTTTAATTATTTTTAAAGATACACCACATTTTAATGTTAATAACTTGTACTAGAAATACATTTTAATTTAATAGCCTTTAAGAGTGTTCCTTTCCTCTTTTCTGTTGCCTGTGTACATAATAACAGTCAAAAAGCTTTACAGCTGCTATAGAAATCCAGAAGATGATATTTCCATCTGGTTTCAGATTTTATCATTTTGTTGTAATAAATAAAACCCACTCTTAAATGCATTACACCTTTAGGTACAAGATAAACAAATTATGACACTCACAACCTTTGGCTTTAATTTTACTGGTGACTGAACCGGAGGCTCAACTTTTTTCACTTGTTGAGATGGAGAGAGTATTCTAGGCTGGGTATAAGGCTGAGGAAAAAGTCTGACTTCCAAAGATGGCTTAATAGGACTAGACAGTGGGCTTCGCTGAGTAGAAAGTTTGTTGTCTGCTGACATGAGAGTAGATGATAATGAAGGCACTAGGGGCTTTGAAAATGAAGGCACTGTTTTTCTTTCTGCAAAGGAGAATACATATTACAAGCAAATATAGATCAGAAATATTAATGAGTCTTCACAAGACTGCACTAAACTGCTCTTTTTTAAAATGAATGAAAAGAATGAGAAATGTTGCTATATAGTTAAATGCCATGAAAACTATGAAAGAAGCAGACCAAAAAAATCTGTGATGTACATATGATAGTCCAAAAGTACTATGTAGAAATAGTCCAAGAGACCAATATGTTTACCAGACTTCACCGAAACTTAATTCAGAATACTTTGAAATATTCTGTTGAATAGATTAAAATGTGTAATTCTGCATCAAGCTTTTCTTACCTGGGTTCTTTATAGACTCTATGATGACTTTGTAGTTGGATTTATTAGCACTTAGGCCAGCTGTAACATCTTCAATTCTCCACAAATCTTTTTGTAATTGAGCTTTCTCCTATTAATGAGTAAAGACAAGGTTGTGAGGTGGGATAGTAAATGCAGAAAAAAGGTAGAGAATCAATATTGGTTATGTACATACAAAATAGCTAACACCATTAAATATTTTAAAGGTCCTATGAAAAAGCATTGGTGCCACACTGAAAGGAAACAAAAGCTGTTTCTTCTGTCCTTAAAGTCTAGAAAACATTGCTGCTGCTTCCCCCACTGCTCTTTCCACATACTTCTTTACTCTTACTTACACTGTCCTGAAAACATCATGTTTTTCAGAGGAAAAAGATTACTGTATTTATATGTAATGTGAAATTTGTTCTGAAAGGTGAAAGATGAGAGAACTAAGCAATGTCCAGAGATTCTGGGTTTTCTTAAAGGAAAACTATAAATAGCTTGTAGATTAAAAGATAATATTGTACGTGCAGGCTTAAAAAAAAAATCATTTAAGAGGTTTCTTTCTTCATTTTTAAAGCAACACGATTCACAAAGGAGGGTACAACATATGCAGTACTGTCACTATTAATATACCAGCATCATAAGATAAAACCGGAGATAAAAATATAATATACTAAAATCAACTAAATGGAGTAAACAAGTCCTTAAAAATCCTACTAAAGATCACTTCTGCAAGACAAAATGTCCTCCAAATATAGTTATACCACAAAGAAGGCCCGGGCCCCGGTATAGTATCAACATAATAGCATTTACTGATGTATTAGACAGCAGGGTTTTGAAGGCAGGCTGCAAGGTTCAGATAACCTTATGTTCATTGACGCAGTTATTGGTGTAAGCTGGCCCTGTTGTGCTGACAAATTAAACAAAACCTAGTTGAGTCTCAGCTTTAAAAAGAGCCTCACCTGAGATAAAAATAATCGGTTCATCTGTTCTTGTAAGGCTCGCTTCAGCTGGTCTACATCTTTTTCCAATTTCAGATACTCATTCCAGGCATTTTCCATTTCCTATTAACAAAATTAAAGTTGTAAAGTAATGTTTAATAGTTTAAGGGAAAGTATAGACCACAAGGATACTTACTCTGAAGTGATTTACAATACAATCAGGATGTTTTCTAAAGGTACATATACTTAGACAAAAGGGAGTGGGCATGGAAAATAAGCAGAAAACACAAATACTTTTATTTTATGTAGCCAAAGTATATGTGATTAAAAATAATTATCAATCAGGCTGCAAACAATGCAAGAATTGCTTCAGTGTGGCCTTAACCTATTTCAGTAAACCAGATTTAGACATTGCAATGGAATGCTTGAGTGCTAAGTCATTTTTCTCAGAAGTTAACTCTTAACCGATCAATTTCTAGGAACACCAATTACTTACAGTAGATACTTTGGAAATTTCAGCTCGGATGTGTATGAGATCCTCTTGCAAAAGTTTCTGCTGGTATGAAATCTTTTCTGTATGTTGTGGCTGATCTTTGTATTGTTCCATCTGCTTGTGCAACACTTCTAAGACAGATTCTAACTGATCCTAAATAAACATTTTTTTAAAAACAACATATTTAGTAAAATGTAAAATAAATGTGAATGCATGTTTATAACACATTGGTACTGGAAATGCATATATATATATATATATATATATATATATATATATATATATAACCTACTTTATTTTAATTCTTTGTTAAAACACTCTATATACATGTGTAGAAGTCCAGAAATTTTAGTCAAAAAAATCAACCCCCAAAACCTGGTCCATTTATCCACGGATCAATGTGAGCACTGTACCTACACTTTTATATAAAAAAGAACTTTCCCTTTCTCTGGACAGAATGGGAAAAGGCAAAAACTCAGCCTATTTTGGGAGAACTTTAAAGAAGCACCAACTGCCTTTACTCTTTGCACCACAGTGCTCTTTCTGGCCTTTCTGAATACTTGGCTGGGTAAAAGGCAGTGGTAGTTGGGACAGCGGATGCTTTTCCCTCTCCATAGAATAACCCTCAATTTATCCATGAATCATATCAAAATCCATAATTTTGCTCTTGTAGTACCTTTGAGACTGAAGCCCCTTTTACACTGCCATATAAAAGCCAGATTATCTGCTTTGAACTGGATTATATAGCAGTGTTGATTCATATAATCCAGTTCAAAGAAGATAATGTGGATTATCTGTTTTGATAATCTGGATTATATGGCAGTGTAGAAGGGGCCTGAGAGAAAGAACTTGGTAACATGCATACAACTTCTTCATTCAAAGGTATAAATAGTTGTTTCTAAACACTTCACTCCATGCATGTGATGAAGCAGTCTACAAAAGCTTACCATACCAATTTCTTTCACTCAGGCCCCTTCTACACTGCCATATAGTCCAGATTATCAAAGGAGAGAATCCACATTATGGCAGTGTAAGAGTCAACACTGCCATATACTCTAGTCTAAAGCAAATAATACGGATTTTATATAGCAGTGTGGATGGGGTCTTAGACTCAAAGGTGCTACACAATCCTTTTGCATACTGATCCAGACTAACATAGCTATGTTTTTGAATTCTACCACATTGGCTGTATCAGACATTATTGCAAAATGCTCTTTAAAAGCCCAGAGAATGATTCAGAAGAGACAATTAGTCTAAAATGCAGTAGACTGTTGTTGTTTCTTAAAACTAAATTAAGTTAAAAAAAGTATTTCTGCGTACGATTTAAGTACTGGAGTTGAACAATGACATCCTAAATAGTTTAGGATCAGTATCTCTGAAAGATTGTCTTTCTGGTATGAGTCCATCTATGAGATAATTTTTGAGGGATCTCAATGATGCAATAACTAGTTTCCATTTCTCAACCACTTTCACTTTCTGACAATGTTATAGGGAAAATGCAGTAAAGCAAATTAAACATTTTTTCCTTTTCACTTATTTTTAATTTCAAATCCAACCTACTGATGTTACTAGCCACACCTCAGTTTTTGAGTCCTTTTGCTCTGATAAATTACTGGTGATGTTATAATTACTTCTATTTTGATCATTGTTCTTATTCAGATAGATATATTTTAGAAGGTGTATAGAATCATTCTTATCTTCTTTCAAAGTGCTCTTTAGCACTTTGCAAACCAGCTGGATTGGGAATATAAACACTTTGGCACATGTTATATATGTACTAAATTATGGTATTTAATAATCTGTATTCTCACAATGAGCACAACAACTGGGCATGCTATTTGAAATAAGCAACTACAACTTATCAAATGATTTTCATATTTCAATTGTATCACCTAGTACACGTAAAAGGAAATGGTAGAAACTGCAGTATTTACTTTGTTTTCCTTCAGAGCTCTTATTTTGTCTTCTAGATCTTGCAGAATCCTGTCTTGTTCACAGAAAACACTTAGTTTCACCTATAAAAATATACATTTGTAGAAGTTTAGATCAATTAAAGTGCTGGATTATGTTGGATCAGAAATGTAACCGAATCCTTTGCAACTTATGTTCAATACTTACATCAACATCACTTTCTCCTATTTTGATAGGTTTTGCATTGCGTTCCTTTATTGTATCACGCCCTGTCATCTTTCAAAAAGATGTGAGATTTAACAGCAAAATTAGAAGTCATAACTGGGAAGAAACATATGCAACTCAACTCAGGAAACCCTTTAATTATTTATTCCAAATGTATAGAAT